>NC_133187.1:3147500-3215000 GCF_049306965.1 Danio rerio | reverse complement strand
ATTTGTGAAATATTTGCAGACTAATACCAGTGTGTGCATGGAGTCCACTTTAGCGCTCTGAACATCCGAGTCCATCTTCTCGATGATCAATGGTAACAGAAACTGTCAAGGGAAAGAAAACAAAACACAATAAACAAACAAACGCACATACAAAAGACCCATTCACCCAACCATTTGCATAATTTCCAGTCTATTGATGCACATGGCCATTGAGTACAATGACACACAAAGGCTTATTGAGTCGAGTCTTTAAGAGAGTGAATTGAGTTTAGCTTTTACCTCCGCAAACCGAGGCGTCCCGGTCAGAACAGCCCGTAGAGAAAGAATAAGCTCTTCCTGTGTGATTCCATGAGGATCGTTGGGTGGCTGAAAAGTGAAAGAGACAGAAAATAAAACAGGAGTCCCGTTGTTTTCATGTCAAGTCTCATTAGGGGTTGTTGTATCGATAGACATTACTGTTGAGGTCAGCTTTTAAGTAATTGACATTATTAAGCAAGAATGAACTGAAGTAATTAGAAGGTCAAGGCGTTTATAATGTTACAAAAGATTTCTGGTTAAAATAAATGCTGTTTTTTTTCCATTAGCAATAGAAATCAGTCTGAAAAGAAGCACCAAGAGCCGCTTTTCCACTATCGTGCCGAACCGTTCTGAGAACACTTCGGTACGGTTATGGTTGTTTCTTCACTGAGCCTGGAACTGTGCGCAGGGCTCAACAATAAGCACTGCCCGATGGCCCGGGGCCAGCGTGCGGAATGCTCGGGACGGTAGACAGGATTGTTAGTGGCCCGATCTGGCATGTGCTGCCTCGTCACAAAAGTTTAATTTGGCTGCGACTGATTGTCAATTGCATGCAAACAGGGAGCTTTCACATCTAGACGTTTGTCTTGTTTGCCCAGTTAGCATGGTTCATTTGACATATGTGAATCCCGCAATTGTGCTCAGATCCCCGCCAAAACAATCAGTCTAAGAATGAAGAGAGGATTACAAGTAGGATCAGAAGTCATTCCAACCAGCAAATGTGCGAATATGAAAGTGAAAGCATGCTAAAAAATTGCTGTAAACTTTTTATCTGTTAGGGCGAAGCAGTGGCGCAGTGGGTAGTTCTGTCGCCTCACAGCAAGAAGGTCGCTGGTTCGAGCCTCAGCTCAGTTGGTGTTTCTGTGAGGAGTTTGCATGTTCTCCCTGCGTTCGCGCGAGTTTCCTCCGGGTGCTCCAGTTTCCCCCACAGTCCAAAGACATGTGGTACAGGTGAATTTGGTTGGCTAAATTGTCTGTAGTGTATGAGTGCGTGTATGGATGTTTCCCAGAGATGGGTTGTGGCTGGAAGGGCATCTGCTGCGTAAAAACTTGCTGGATAAGTTGGCGGTTCATTCCGCTGTGGCAACCCCGGATTAATAAAGGGACTAAGCCGACAAGAAAATTTAAAAAATCTAAAAAACTAAAAAATCTGTTAGGAAAATTAACACGAAAATACCATCTGATAATTTTTCCATATTTTATTCTTATAATATTTTGCATTAGGCCTATTGTTTTGTTCGTTTTTGCACTGACATCTGGAAAGAAAGATCAATATTAATCAATATTAAATATTGAATATCAATATATCAGTTCATCTGTTATTTCTCTCTATAATTTAAGCTTATAATATATATATTTCCAACTTTATTTACATCACAGTTGTATTTTTTTAAATTGTCAGCTGTATTTAAAGAAAGTTTATGCTAAAGTTATGTTTGACTTTGACATATTATTTAAAATATGTGACTAAGAAATAGTTATTTACTACTTTTTTTCGGTGGGGTCAGTGAAAATTTTGGCAGTGCAAGTAAAAATCGGAACTACTGACCCGATCAGGCCAGTAGAAAAAATCCTTAGCATTGAACCCTGGTGCGTCACGATTACAAACCATTACTGGCACGAAATTCCCAGCACGGAGGCAATCGTGCTGAACCAATTATTTTTATTTAAACATTTTTTAAAAATCCCACACTTTTGATCAGTATTGTAAGACTATGATCTAGTCACCAAGATGTACAGAATTTTAGGCTACAATGAGAAAAGCTGCATCAAGTTACTGTATACAGGAGCACTTACAGGGCTGAAGTCTATGGGGAAATAACAGGACGTCACTTCAAAGAGCTCCTCTACAAATTTACCTGAAAGAAATGAAGACGTGAATCATTAACCAATCAACTTTCTGCTCCGATTTGCAAATTGTCAAGTAAATAAAGATACAAATTAGGGGTGTCAAAATTAATCGTTTCTTCGGTGCACCGCGATGCAGACTCGGACAATTCGGTATCGGTTCAGTAATAATCATAACGGGTTATTACTGACGTCATTTACCTCATATGCGCTCTGTCGAGAGGAAGGCGATCGCGAGTATTTACAACGCTTTAACTACTTAAAACTCATAAACTGTGCACAATTTCACTGTGTGTGTTTGCTGGATCAGTCTTTCACTGACATACACAACAAAAGCCCCTATTTCACTGAGATCGAGAGAATGAAAGTACTCCATTTCTCTCTCTCTCTCTCTCTCTCTCTCTCTCTCTCTCTCACTCACACACACACACACACACACGCGCACCCACACACACACAGTGGCTCATTTGACCTGCTGGCGTGGCTTTTCTTCTCCTCTTGGCTGTTTTACAGCACTACTTCTGCATACAGAAACGAGCGCGTCTGCAGTTTTCTCCACCATGTCTATCATACATCAGCTGTGAGATCGCCGCTGCCACTCAGTGTCACTCATCTGTGAATAGCGCAACGCGCAAGAGCCAATCGCAACCGTTTTTGTTGAGGGTGTGACCAATCAAAGAGTTGTAAGAGAACTAGACAAGGATCAGAAAGATATTTATATTTGTTTATATTATTTGCTAAATGCTCGTGTTGTTTAAAGGTACAGTTTATATTTCAGACTGTTTGTATTGAATGACAAAATTGTATTACAAATAGTATATAAATATATTCATACATTTTAATACAAGAACTGCTGCTGTGAAGAAAATATAAAACTGTGTATGAAAAGCACCGTCAATGCACCATGATATCGAATTGAACCGAATCGATGGCATGATAATCGTCACCGAACCGTGAGACTAGTGTAGGTTCACACCTCTAATACAAATTAATTAAAATACTACATTTCATTAATTATAATACATAATATATTACGGTTTTTAATTTGATCACTTGGTCCCACGTTATATTAGACGGCCTTAACTAATATGTACTTGCGATGAAATTTAATCATTTGTTACAACGCAATTATGTAAATAGATGTTTTTACATTGTACTTATGATTGAATAAAGGCCAGCATGTAATTAAATCTGCTATTAATTTATGTGATTACATTTATGATATGTACATTGTATTTATTTTCTCATGTAAATACAAAGCAGTTAAGGCCACCTGAAGCCTCCTTTTCACTGCACACGACAAGCAACAGACCGGAAGTCATTCATTTCCAATGGATAGTAGTCCGGGAGTTGCGTGAAGTTCCGATCATCTCCCTATGCGGGAAAATTCGGATTCGAATTGAGCTGCGGATCCGTTGAAATATTTGAACTCTTGCGACTAGACCGTATGCGACCGGCCGACCGGATGTGATGTATTAAAGTGTTGTTCAAGCAGATCCGTGTGCGCAAGATGAGAAATAGGACTTGATTTGGTTATTTATATATTTTATATAAAAAATATTTTGGTTATTTTGTTCGGTTATTTTGTTAATAAATGTAAAAAAAAACATTTCTATTCATAAATGTAAGTAATAAAGTAATAAAAATATAATGCTTCATGTTGTCTCCACATTCCCTCCAATATTTTTAGAGTTTCTAGTATTCATTCATTATTTCATTCAACCGTGGAGAATTGCTTTTGCACTCCTTTATTTCGGACACTGCGAGAACAGCTTCTCCCATGGTGCACGTCAGAACTAAAAAATTTAACTGCCACAAGGGGGCGTATTCCGACAGTCATGTCCAAATGTCGTGTGCAGTGGAAAGGCGGCTTAATTTAAAGTGGGACAGATAAATCTAATAGCATCTTAATGGAATTTGAACACAATATATCCATCTGCACTTCCAGGTCTACTAACCGAGATCATAACCCCGGTAAATGATGTTCTTGGCCACCTGGAAGGCCAGCAGGAGGTTGCGTGGATCTCGTTCTCCATCCACTGACTGTACGAATCCAAAGATGAAGTCTGCGCCCAAACCTTTGAGCTCTGAAAAACAAGAGAGATTTGAGAGCTGATGCTTTGCACTGCCTATTTTCTAAATACAAACACAATATTAGAACTGCTTTTGATGATTATCAGAGCAAGGACATTTTTCACATTATTTCCTATTATGTTTTTCTTTTAGAGGAAGTGTTTTTTTTCCCTTTAGTTGGGCTGAAAAAAAAAAGCATTTAAAAACTGCTAAGCTTAAAATGATTATATTTCTATAATCTATATATTTTTCTAGTTGGCTACGGAACAAACAACTATTGTCCAATGACTTAATTAACGATAAATAACCTAATTTGCCTAGTTAACCTAATTAATGGAGTTAAAGAGCCCCTATTGTGGGTTTTTGAAAATGACCTTCCACGTAGTGTCCAACACAGCTCTAAGTAAAGTGATAAATCCAGCTAAAGATTCCTACACACCGGGAAGTTTTTAGTTTGCGTTTATCGTCAGCGTTTTACGAGAGGTTTTTCAGTGTTCAAACCCAAGCGCTTTTCACTGGCGTCAAGCAGACGAGTATGCTAAATCACTCTTTTGACGTTAGATGGCGCTGCACAACTTTAAGCTTCTGACATCCGCTTATAACACAGAAGAAGAGGAAGTTCCCACGTTTGTTTATAAAGTTACTGGTGACTCGAACAAGCATGGATGGTTCAAGCAGCAGCTCCAGCTCTAGCGATGTAGAAATGATTATTGTTCATTAAGCAGCAATAAGCAGCTCCACGTTCATATCGCTTCGGGGCATCTTCTTCAGTGTGCGCTCGCATTGAAAGTTTTGTGCTTGAGCACCTCCAAGTGCTGTTTACTGTAACTTCAGCAGCTCCGTGCACGTGAACAAAAGTGCCGATCTGATTGGTGGAGAAGGTTTTGACGCCGCACGTCAAAACAAAAAAATGAGCATGAGGCGTTTTTTTAAAATGACGCTTTTGCGCCTGGCGTTTTGCGCGTTGGTGTGTATCACACATCACATTGACGCTTTAATTAGTTACGAGGCGTTAAACGTCGACGGAAAATGCGAGCAAAAAACATCTCGGTGTGCACGGGCCTTAAGACGTATTAGTGTAAACGGGGCCTGAGAGTGTATTTTTCACGAGCAGGTTTGCAACGAGGGCGGGGTGGAGGATTGGCGATGCCAGCTCAGCATAGTGTTGTCTATTGGCGGCGATTGACAATGGCATCGTCTATCGGCCCAACCCTACTGGTCACTTCAGGTCGGGATAACAAGATATGAGAAAATGAGTGCCGTATAGCAGCAGAGAAGAGATTGTAAAAAATAAAAGGATTTAAGGATGTTGGCAGAGTGGTTTTTTGGTTTCTTTTCTTGTGCATCCCAGCCACTAGCACCCTATCTGAAAGATTTCTTAGCATAGCGGGTAATGTAGTCATTCAACTTGACAATTTGTAATGCTGCGGTGTGTATTTGAATAATGATGATTGGATTTGTCTTGATGAGAGAGTTTGAGGTTTATTGTATCACTAATATTCACACCTTAAAGTTTGCTTTGATTGTTCAGCATTTACGCTTTACCATTGTACAAAGTCTCTTTAACACTTTATTTTACTTTAAAGAGATGAGATATTTTGTTTCAATATTTTTTTGAATATTAAAACTACTTGCCTTAATAATGTTGGTAAATTAAAGTGGTTAAATAAAAAAATATCTTAATATTCCAAAATGTATTGCTCAAATTTTTCAATAATTATCGATATTGAATGATTTGAAACATATGATTTTGCAATATCGCCCAGCCCTAATAATTAGTAAAATCGAATGCACTTATACGATCATACGTCATCATTATGAAGAAAATGATTTAGTTTTTAACACTATTTTACTTTAAAATATTTTGAAAAACGTCTCTCTGTTATGCTGTGTTCACACCAGACGCAGAACGCGCAGATAAATCGCGCTATTAGCGTGTAAATTGCCGCGTGAACATTTGAGTTTACTCGCTTCATTCGCACGTCAAACCCTGCTTCATTCGCGTGTGAAATCCGCTTCGTTTGCGTGTCAAATTCAATTCAGAACAGACGCGGATTCGCATGATGGGCAGGGCTTCTGTCTGCCCGGTGACTGTAGCTTCATTGCTAAATGGCTAACATGGATTTTATGAAGAAAATAACAGTGTTTATGTGCTTTATGAAGACTGTAAAACAGCGTCAATACGTTTGGGACCGTGTCTGAGTCCACTACATGCTTTCAGAGGTGCATCCAGCTCTGTGAGCTCATAAACTCCTCCAGAAACTGAACCTGGATGATGGAGACTTTCAACGGTGCTTCTGACTGAGCCAAGCCCAGTTTGATGACTTGTTGGCGTTGTCGCCTGAAGGATTTGCTCCGGGACACCCATCAACAGGTTCTACGTCACAATCACGCCCCCACAAGAGGAAGCTTCTGAAAACGCGGCGCGAATGTCCGCTGAAGTTCAGATTTTCGAACTCGAGAGATTCGTGCGAAATGCACGTTAAGCGCGTCAAACGCCCCGCGCTATTCGGACCGCGCCATTCGCGCAATTCGCGGCCGCCATTCGCACGTATCGCGCCGCAGGACGTCTATTAGCATGTTTGCATTGACTTAACATGTAAATCACTCGCGCTTGACACGCGTTCCGCATCTGGTGTGAACGCAGCATTTCACTTCACTTCAAATATTTGGAAAACACATAACATTTTCACAGGAGGGCAAATCCTTTTGTCTTCAACCGTAGGTCCCTTTAAAGGTGAGAACATTTTATACCTTCCTCTCTGGACTCCATCAGACTGATAAGAATGTTGTAAACACATGATCTCTCCGTCACCATCAGGGACTGTTGCAGAGGAATAAAACAGACGAATATTACAATTGGTTTGTTAATAAAAGTATAAGAATGACTTTGAAGAATGAACTTCAAAAATGTAGATTAGTTAATGTTTATATAGAGTTACTGCCACTTAGATTACACAGAAATACTGTATATCAGCTTACGGCAAATAATAATATACTTAGCTAAAGATATTGTGCATCACTTTTCAGAAGTTTCAAATGCAAGGCTGTATTAATTTGATTACTAAAAACAGTAATATTAAGCAATATAAAAAAACTTAAAATCTCTTTTCCATTGCGTTATATTAGAAAATGTACTTTTAATCACTCTGTAAAACCCTTTTCGTTATGTTAATTTACACATTTGCTATTTATTCATCTTTGTTAACGTTAATAAAAAGTACAATTGTTAGTTCTTGTTAACTCACAGTGACTAATGTTAACAAGGTCAACTTGGAATTTAATAACACATTAGTAAGTGATGAATTATAAGTAATAAATGCTGTACAAGTATTGTTCATTCTTAGAGGAGATTGTTAGTGAACACATTAACTAATGGAACTTGTAAATAAATTGTGAACATAAGTCTTTCGGAAACAATTCTTATATATAAAAACGACAATATTTTGATATTTTGTTACATTATAAACGCCTTTATGGTCAGAGGCTTTAGAACAGTAACAAAAAATATATCTTATATGAGAAGAGGTCAAAGAAAATTTTATTGATTTATACTACATTCAAGCTAAAACAATTACCTGAACGTGAACATCCTGGAAGATGGATTTCAAAATGGACACCGCTGAACCGGGAGGCAGAACGGAGCATTTAGCCTGAAAGAAAAGCCAAAAATCAATGATCAGATTGCCAATAGAGTCAATAATTACATGCTCATTTAAAAGTAAAAGTGCTCACTCACCAAAGCTTTGAGCCCTCGAAGAACATGTGGAGTGATAACATAGTGATCCTTCAGTCTGTTTTCATAGAACGCTATCAGGACCTCCACTGCAAACACAGAATGTTAGATAAGCCAAACACAAAGCATCATTCTACCTGAGCCCTTTTTTTTACTCATTTTTATTATTTGTTTTTATTTTATTTGTTTCTTTTATTCTTGTTTATGTAAAGCACTTTAAATTGCCACTGTGTATGAAATGTGCTATATAAATAAACTTGTCTTGCCTTGCCCTATACCACACAAACACATTACATTTACAGTAAAAAAAACAAAAAAAAAACAGCATTGTTCTACCTGAAGCCTATACCACACTAAAAACATTACCTTTACGATAAAAGAAACATCAGTTGTGGTTGCTAGAATTTTACAGTAAAAAATACGGTAGCATCATAAAACAAATGTCAAAAATTTAAGGTAAATTACTGTATTTCCTTCAACAAATAATAATAAAAAGTTACCATAATAATAATAACGTTGACAAAAAAAGCATATAACGTGAAGTGTCAGGCAGGGAATCCAGGGAAAGTGTATTTATGGTTATCAACCCTGTATAGCAGGGGTTCCCAAACTTTTTAGCCCGCGACCCCCAAAATAACAATGCCAGTGACTCGCGACCCCCAATATCCTCTGAGGTGGTTATAAATACAGAAACCTTGCATGCAATAGCGCAGACACACCAATTAAATTTGTGTCAGTGCTTAAAATGTGCCAGAAAGTATAACCTGATGTTATAAAATCAAAAAGCATCTGACGCTATTGCTGCCTTTAATATAATGTAATTACCCCAGGGGTCGCAATCCAATAGAACTAGTAACTATAAGCTACTATAGTAACTATATAGTATATAGTAACTATAAACGACAATATTTATTTTCAGAATAGTTATGGATAAAATATGTTAATTCTTATGGTTTCATAAAAATAAATAGATTTTTGGAAATCACCAGGCGACCCCACTTCATTGCCCCACGACCCCTCGGGGGGTCCCGACCCCCACTTTGAGAACCACTGCTGTATAGTAAGGAAACCTACTGTGAAACAGATAAGATTTTACTATAGAAGTCACTGACATATCTTTTATATATAGTGCCAACTGTATATATGTGTGTGTGTATATTTGTGTGTGTATGTATGTATAGATCCCTTGTGTATTATTCACCCTTCTGTATTACTCCGCCCACACGAGTAACAAGCAGAATATAAGCAAATATTGCTGCTGTTGGACAACATCATGTAATTGAGGCTTTTTTAGTCGAGAATGTAGTTGTTTAGATTGCAACTATGCAGTTCATTTATAAGGATCGTGCCTATTTTAAATATTTATAATTTCTGAGAGAGAGCGCGTTGGCGCCGTCAGCCTGTCATACTGAGCAGAGCAAAGACGGCTGACGTTCCGCCACAAGATGGCGACAAAGACAGCATAATAAGTCCTTAGGGGAGAAAACCAGCAGTTTTTCAACATACGTTTCAAACTACAGCTGAATAAATCATTATAGAACAGGTAAGTGACATTTTAAGTCGACCTCTCTCTTTTGTATTTTGTAGTGCTGTATTAATACCATAGTAATCCGGTAGTGTTTGCTTTGCTCTGGCTTTTTCAGGGTTAATTATTGTGATCTCCTGATTGCAACAGAAAAATACTGGGAAATATATGTAGACTGATGGCATTTCGTGCTGTTCAGCCTTATAATCTTAAATTGTGAGCAAAATCAGCTGTTTAGTCATCACTTTAAACATTACGCTAGAGAATCATTCATCGTCTTTTCTGACGTCAGCTGCAGATGTGAATAAAGGGCGGAAGAAAGTAGATATTCATACTTCATACTCTCGGTGTTTGATTTTCTTTTTTATAGACACTGTTATATTGGATAACTTATGTTGGATGTGATAACTAGAGCTACAAAACTAGTATTTAGCACTGTTCACTTGTGTGACTGGATTAACAAAATAAATCCTAATACCATGTTGTCAGCGCAGCACTGAAGGAATTAATTCTAATCAAAAGTAAGTCTTGAGGAATGTCTCACCCTCGCGCTCTGACAGGCCGCTGTAGCATTCCTGCAAAACCTGAGAAAGCAGCTGAACTCCTCTGCCACGAGTCTGAGGCTGAGAGCTGGTCAAACTCACCCTACAATCACAAACATAACATACACACAAATATAAAATAAGGTTTATAATGCATTTCTCACAGCGGACACAAATCACCAATGGAGTCTAATGAAAAAACTACATAAATGCAGACATTAAATTCATACTTTTATTACTGTTAGCACTACTTGTACTTTTATCTAGGGATGCAAACATGTATATACTGGGGATGGATGGATGGATGGATGGATGGATGGATGGATGGATGGATGGATGGATGGATGGATGGATGGATGGATGGATGGATGGATGGATGGATGGATGGATGGATGGATGGATGGACATTAATGTTTATGGATGGATGGATGGATGGATGGATGGACATTAATGTTTATGGATGGATGGATGGATGGATGAATATTATTCCGGATGGATATTAATGTTTATGGATGGATGGATGGATGGATGGATATTATTCCAGATGCATGGTAATGTTTATATATGGATGGATGGATGAATAATATTCAGGTTGGATAATAATGTTTATGGAAGGATGGATGGATGGATGGATGGATGGATATTATTCCAGATGGATATTAATGTTTATGGATGGATGGATGGATGGATGGATGGATGGATGGATGGATGGATGGATGGATGGATATTATTCCAGATGCATGGTAATGTTTATATATGGATGGATGGATGAATAATATTCAGGTTGGATAATAATGTTTATGGATGGATGGATGGATGGATATTATTCCAGATGGATATTAATGTTTATGGATGGATGGATGGATGGATGGATATTATTCCAGATGCATGGTAATGTTTATATATGGATGGATGGATAAATAATATTCAGGTTGGATAATAATGTTTATGGATGGATGGATGGATATTATTCCAGATGCATATTAATGTTTATATATGGATGGATGGATGGATGGATGGATGGATATTATTCCAGTTGGATATTAATGTTTATGGATGGAGGGATGCATATTAATGTTTATGGATGGATAGATGGGTGGAAAGATAGATGATATAGAAAACTTTACCCCAATGCTTCAACCAGTTGGAGAACTGTGAACTGCCCGTTCTTGACACCTTAAAAAATGAAATAAACTGAAGCCTTAGATAAAATATTTGTAAACAAAATGTAATGATTTCATATGTTTTTATGTCTTGTAATGTCATTTTTCATAAAAAATGGGTTGTGCGGTTCACATAGTACATACTTGATAAAAAAAATACATATCAATTTTACTCAGTGGGACAAAAAATAGTGCAGATGCAAATACTTATATAGTAATTAAAAGAAGCATGAAATTCTGCTAACTTCCATTAAAATAAATAATAAATAGAGTATATAGTATTTCTTTAGTATATAGATTGTTTGTATTTTTGCTATTACTAAAATTATTATATATTTACGTTTCTCTTGTAGTGTTTTATTACATTTATGCACCCAGGGTTTGAGAGTAAAGTCATTTCTGTATGTCTGTGCATGAGGCAGAATTGACAACAAAGCTGACTTTGACTGAGATTAGACTTGCATAAAACGAAAACAATTATATTTGAGGATATAAAGCAGGGGTCACCAATCTCAGTCCTGGAGGGCCGGTGTCCATGCAGGGTTTAGGTCCAACTTGCCTCTACACACCTGCCTGGGTGTTTCAAGTATACTTAGTAAGACCTTGATTAGCTTGTTTAGGTGTGTTTGATTAGGGCTGGAGCTAAAACCTGCTGGACAATGGCCCTCCAGGAACAAGTTTGGTGACCACTGATATAAAGTGACTGATATGCGTATGATAGATAAATGCTTAATTTTTTAAAATCAAAAATTTAGTTTTCATTGTCGACAGCAAACACAAATGACGATTGAGGGATGTACAAATTATTGCATCTCCAAAAGCTTTATTTATAAAAGAGAGAGACGAAATTCTCCTTTCAGTTACGCAAAATAAAAATTAAAGTTATAATATGACTTACAATGCAAAATTGAAATTGAGCTCCAAATTTAATCTTTAAAATATATTATAAATAATTTTCCATTTCCAATCAGCACAACAGATACAAATATAAACTTAATTTGTCTTTCTGTCAAATGAATAAAGAATGATACTGGCAAAATATGCCAGCAATTTAGTATATAAACTCCTACTATTATTTTTACATTGAATTAAATTTTACTGGGTGTCTTGTGTAAATCATGTTAAAAATGAGGTAAAGTTGGTTTTACATTCACACATTCGTGACGTTCTCCTTAATAATATCATTTCCAAAAAGTATTTCTTGCAAATACTAAATAGTGAAATCATATTAGCAGCCAATGACTATCAAAGTACAACATTGTTCACAGTCAGTTAAATAGTGCTGCTGTTGTTTTGAAGTCATACTAGCACGTGATTTCAGACCAACTATCCAAAGTAGCATGGTAAACATATAGGGAGCTTGTTAGAAGTAGTCACTGAACAAATGTGCAAATATATAACTTCACCTCAATGTAATATTTACTGACTTTACACAAAAGTGGCTTTTGATTGTAATTATTAATATTTAGAGGTTAAAATACAGCAAGTTTCCAAGTATTAAAGCAGTTTAATGTAGAACTACAAATAGTACAAATGCACACTGAGGTAAAGTTGGTTTTATATAAACATATTCAGACTTTTTACTTAATATAATTTCACAAAATAATTCTAAATAGGAAAATCATATTAGCAGCCAATGACTATCACAGTACAACATTGTTCACAGTCAATTAAACAGTGCTAATGTTGTTTTTAAGTCATATGTACATCACATTTCACACCGAATATTCAAAGTAGCAAGGTTAACATTATAGGGACCGTGTCACAAGTTGTCACTGTTAAAAAAAATAAACGAATGTGGGACTATTTAACCAACTTTACCCCAACACTGAGAGTACACTGCAAGGTTCACTGAAGGTGCTCTGCTAGCAGCCTAGCAGACAATCACCCAAACAGTGAATAAAGAAGACGACGCCATGGCAACTCGTGTTTTGGAGGAATTAACAATCAAAAATGTCGTGCAATTGTAACAAAGGTTTGCTGTTTGTGTTGAGCGCCTGTCAGCAGCCACAGTATGTGTGTGTGTACAGGATGTGGTGGCTAGCTTTCGGCATTCAGACACAGCATCACACGCGGCTTTTCGGAGAGCTTTATTTTGCAGTCAGCGATCAAAGTGGCGAGAAACGGGGGAGACGAGATAGATTGATGGATGAGATACCTGTCGACGTGTCTGCAGCCTTGCTATCAACCTGTCCGGACACGAATTCTTCCACTAAACCCAGCAGCACATTGTTATCCGCGGCCATCCTGAAGAGCAGCCAGTCAGGGCTTCAAACTGAGCCGCGCATGCGCACTGCAGCCGCGGCGACCGCGATTAATACCTGACAAAACATCTGTTTACAACTCTTTTCTTATGTTTGATGACTTTTACATTTTGCTTTTTCCAATATGTATTTTTAATGTACTTTTTTTGCTTTTTTATTTTTTCATTGTTAAAGATAATTATTTTGTCCATTTGGTATTGTATGTATGCATATATTGTATATACTGTTTTGGCCTTTATAAAAATAAGAAAACTCTCTGTTTTCATTTTATTAAGTAAAAACACAACAAGAGTAGTTTTTTAAAAAATTCACATCCATAAAAATTCAAGCAATCGCCTCACAGCAAGAAGGTCGCTGGTTAGACCCTCGGCTGCTCAGCTGGGTCAGTTAGCATCTGTGTGGAGTTAGCATGTACTCCCCGTGTTGGCGTGGCTTTCCTCGGGGTGCTCCGGGTTTCCCCCACAAGTCCAAAAACATGCGGTACAGGTAAATTGAGTAGGCTAAATTGTCTGTAGTGTATGGGGGGGACTTTTATAGACAGACCATTTAGAAACAGGTGATTAATAATTATATGAATGTAAACTTTTGGATTTCATACAGCTGCCCCCCACTTTTAAAATGTCCACAACGCCCCTGTGTGTGTGAATAAGTGTGTATGAATGTTTCACAGTGTTGGGTTGCAGCTGTAAGGGCATCCGCTTTGTAAAACATATGCTGGATAAGTTGGCGGTTCATTCCGCTGTGGCGACCCCAGATTAATAAAGGGATTAAGCCGACAAGAAAATGAATGAATGAATTTAAAAAATCTATAAAAATACAATTTGTATTGTTTTGATAATAATTTTATTTCTTATATTTGAAAATGATGAATTTCGAGACCAGTCCTTTGAAAGTAATTAAAAAAAAGTGTAAAATTAAACAGTTAATGATATAATTTTGCTTTTCAGTAGATTCAGTTTTGCAAATAAATTGTTGTTTTTTGTCTTTTGCGTTTATTATTAATGCAACCGAAAATGAGGGGTTGGTATTAGTTCAAAGTGACTTCTGTATGGAAATTTAAATAAAATTTAAATATAAATAAATACATTTGTCAAGCACTTTAATGAATATTTTTAATATTTTCAAATTATTTTAGTATCTGATGATTCATTTGCTCCTTTCAGACTGAAACGCAGGTGGGAAACTTGTAAATTGCAGTCAGAGATTTAAAAAAAATAGTGGAGATGAGAACCTCTGGTTCAATATAATTCGTGAGAAGCATGAACTTCCTGACACTAATAACTGGTCTCATAAAATGTCAATTATTTTTGTTGTTGTTGTTATTTTAATTGTATCATAGCAGAGATGTTTGTAACTTTTAAACTTACTTTTACCAAACGTTGCACAAGAACAATATGCACAAGCAGAATATGCTGAAAAAGTACAAGAACTCTCACAGTAGGCTACCAATGAATGCTTGACAGAAGCAATGACATGCTTATATGTTAAATAGCTTCATTGCAGGCAAATACACTCACTTTCAATCTTAAAAGGATAATTCACCCTAAGCTGAGAATTCCCTTAAGCCAGGGGTGTCAAACTCAATTCCTGGAGGGCCGAAGCCCTGCACAGTTTAGTTCCAACCCTGCTCCAACACACTTACCTGTAGGTTTCAAACAAGCCTGAAGGACTCAATTAGTTTGATCAGGTGTGTTTAATTAGGGTTGGAACTAAACTGTGCAGAGCTGAGTTTGACACCTGTGCCTCAAGCAATCCAAGATGTATGTGACTTTTTTTTTCAGTGGAATATCAAAGACAGTTTGACTATATCTGGACTTTAAGAGTCAAAAAAGGTTTAATGATTCCACTTAAATCTTTTTTAAATGTTCTACTAAACGGAAGGTTTCCGACATCTTGGATGACCTGATGGTAAGTAAATTCCCTTTTAAAGGACGGACAGTTCACCCAAAAAATGAAAATGAGGTCATCATTTACTCACCAACTACTAGCTTCAGACCTTTCTACTATTGAACACAAAAGAAGATGTTTTGAAAAATGTCGGAAACCAGTAGCCATTGACTTTAATAGTATTTTTGTTTCTACACTGGCTAGTTTTTAAGATTCTTTAAAATGTCTTCTTTTGTGCTCAACAGAAAAACAAACTTATAAAGATTTTATGGTGAGTAAATGGCGAGTAAACTATTAAGGTAAAGTTGGTTTTATATTCATAGCTACATTAGTTCAGTGACAACTTATTTTGTTCACTACAGTACTTTAAATATTGGGTTACATTTGAGTTATTGGGTTACATATCACATGAAAGTTTGACTTTAAAATAACATTTAGCACTAATTATTTGACTGCGAACAATGTTGTACAGGGTGGGCCATTTATATGGATACACCTTAATAAACGTATTGGGAATTTGTACAAGAAAACAATGGTGTGCTTGGTTTTAACGCAACTTTATTCTTTCATGAGTTATTTACAAGCCCCCTCACATATCCATATAAATGGCCTCTTAAACATTAAGAAGGTGAAAGTCTGAATGTGCAAATATAAAACCAAGTGTGTGTGTGTGTGTGTGTTAACCATATACAGTAAATTTGCTCAATAATGTTAAAGATATTAACGAACAAACCCATAAAATTACTGTAGCCTTATTTTCCAACGGAGTTTGAAGCTTCCTCTAAAGCATAGATATATACACTAGATATCGCATAGGGACCCTGAGCATGCGTCAATAGCGCCGCCACATTGCTACAGTGCTCCCAGGACAAATGTCATTCAGCCGCACTAGACAAGACAGTGTTGCTACGTGAAGATGCGGGGCTTCAGCGCTGTCTACGGGTGTAGTAACGAGCAAACAAAGAAAACAAAGCACAAAGGCAGAACATTTCATAGGTAAGATTAAGTTTTTTACGTTTTTGTGAGTTCTGAACTTTTGTGCTAATCAGGTAGCGTTATTGATGATAATACAGTCACTTACTGCATTCACCATAAGGCAAAGCAGCTCCAACTCACACAAATACTCGGCTTATGCTAGTTTTGTTGAATAAAATCAGCAAACAATGCAAAATAAATATGACAACGAGATGCTGCGTTGCCAGAAACTTGTATTATTGTCGGCTAGTGAACGAGTGCGATCACTGATCAATGTAGAAAAGTGATGTCAAATTATAATTTTCGTAATTTAAAAAAAATGCATACTAACATCCAGGAAAACTCCCGACACACACATACACACACACACACACATATATATATATATATATATATATATATATATATATATATATATATATGTATATGTATGTATATATATATATATATATATATATATATATATATATATATATATATATATATGTATGTATGTATGTATATATATATATATATATATATATATATATATATATATATATATATATATATATATATATATATATATATATATATATATATCCAGGTGGATGCTGCACACTGGTGGTGGATGAGGAGATCCCCCCCATTGTGTAAAGAGCTTTGAGTGCCCAGATAAGCACTATATAAATGTAAGGAATTATTATTATTATTAATATTATTATTATTATTATTATTATTATTATTATTATTATATCTCTGGCTTCGGATGGCCACAGTCCTCCTCTGTACCTTGGTCCCGCATTCATTTCAAAGGAGCGCTACCCTGTTCCAAAATGGCGGCTCTATTCACGCATTCCTTCCGATAGACAACAACAGGGTAGGCGATATCTAATGTATATATCTATGCCTCTAGAGCAGCGGCTCTGGTGGAGTCACATGTCCAGAGCGCGCATGCGCAGAAAACACCAGTAACGTGAACTAGTTGGAAACATCAGTAGGGGGAAAAGGTGGACTAGCGAGAGATAAAGAACTCAGGCAGGCTTTGCGACGCCTAGATGTTTTGATATACTTTAATCCGAGCATGGAGCAGCCTGTAAATCTCAAACACTAGTCTTGTTAGTGTTGTTTTGTCCTCTTCTAGTGGATTTACGAGTTAAAGCTCGTGCTCCGGCTAACTTAGCTGCTGTAAGTTAGCTCGTGGGATAAAGCCAGAAATAACTAAACGCGAGTCTCGTGCCAGATCACCGATAGATCATCGCGAGCTGGTAAAGTTTTTACTTCTGGTCGCTTTTTTGCATTGGAGGCTTTTCTTTAACGCACAAACTGTTCGTATATCACTTATAACGTCACTACTTGTACTTTGTAGTAAAGTTACACTTTCCTTTCGCCGGATCTAATGATAATAAAGCAGGAGTGTAAATAAATAGCTGTTGTCTTGAGATGTGGCCTGCGTTTGATTGACAACCATGGGAGGATGCGTGGGGCGCGAGCGCGCGGAGACACGGGGACGCGGATCGAGGACGCAGAGGAAACGTGGAGGTGAGACGCTAATTCAATTAAACTCAGTTTTAATTAACGTTATATAGCGCTTTTTACAGTAGTTATCCTTCCAAAGCAGTGTATTGCACATTATTACTACATCACAGTCAAGTTGTTGAGGTAAAGTTGGTTTTAAATGCTGTCATTCGTTCAGTGACAACTTGTGAGTCCCTATATGTTTACTAATTGAGGTAAAGTTGGTTTTATATTCGCACATTAGTTCATTTAACTGTCTCTATAATGTTTACCACGCTACTTTAAATATTCAGTCTGAAATGGCATGCAGGTATGACTTCAAAACAACATCAGCACTGTTTATACTGTAATAGTCATTGGCTTCAAATATAATTTTACTATTTAGAATTAACACAATACTTTTCTGAAATTATATTATTAAGGAGAATGTCTGAATATCCGAATATAGACCCAACTTTACCTCAATTGTTTACTATTGTACTTTGACTATTCAGCCTGAAAGCTCATGCAAGTTTGACATCAAAACAACATTAGCAGTATTTATTTGACTGTGAACAATGTTGGACTTTGATAGTCATTTGCTGCTAATATGATTTCAGTATTTAGTGTTTGCAAAGAATACTTTTCTGAAGTTATATTAAGGGGAAAGTCTGAATGTGTGAATATAAAACCAACTTTACTTAAATAGTCAAGTTAGGGAGTTGTGTGTTGGTTGGACAGTATATAAAAAAAGCTAATTTAGCTAATTTTAAACATAGCTAATTTAACATAGCAGTTATACAGCGTATACAACATAAAAATGCAGGGTTCCACACAATTCATGTTGTCCCAACACAAATCGATTAAGTTAACCTAATTTTTACAGCTTTAAGTTGAACATAAAACAATTGCGTTGATAGAGGTAAAGTTTTATATTCACAGGGCCCAACAATAAGGACTGCCCGGTGGCCCAGGGCCAGTGTGAGAGATGCTTGGGACAGTAAACAGGATCATTACTGGCCCGATTGGGACAGTACTGCCTTGTCACTAACATTTAATTTGTCTGCAACTATTTGTCAATTGCATTTTAAGTTTGTGCTTTTAAGTCTTTAAACACTACCTTGTCTTTGATGTCATAAACACCATATTGCTTTAAGGTTCCTCTTATCTGATTTGGTGTTTTGAGCATGCAATTTTTTTCCTTAACCTGGTAACAACCAGTACAGAGAAGAAACAGCAACATGGCGGCAACATCAAAATATAAGGCTAAAAGAAAATGTCTGTTTCTAATGTCTTGGAAGCAGACATTTACATGTGAACAACGTAACAAAAAAAAATGAAGTGATGTTTTGCACAGTTTGCCGTCAGTTTGACAAGTCAGCCCACCTTTTGTTAAATAATTTCGAACTGTAATAAAATACCTCCACATTTTCCATACTACTCTTTTTGTTTGCATAACACTTTAATAAAAAAATTTTTAAGCATTAAAATTGTAGATTCACAAACTTTATTTTTGACACATTATTTAAAATTTGCGGCTAAAATATAGCTATAAACTTCCCTTTTTTTTTGGTGGGGCCAGTGAAAATTTTGGCAGGGCAAGTAAAAATCTTAACCACTGGCCCGATCAGATCAGTACAAAAAATCCTTAGCGTTGAACCCTGATTCACACATTCGGACTTTCCCTTTTATAATATAATTTCAGAAAAGTATTATTTGCAGTGTTAATGTTGTTTTCTAGTCATATTTGTAGGGTATTTCAGAACGAATATTCAAAGTGCCATGGTAAACAATATAGAGAGCGTGTTACTAGGGATGACATGATAACTGTTTTCAAGATATACCACGGTTTGGAAAACTCAAGGTTTTGAAACTGCCAAAATCTTCTGTAACACCATTCCCAAGGTATGTGTTGTTATTTTTTTATTTAGGGCAACAGCTTCTCCATCCAAATATGCTATTTTAAATTGTAAAGAAATCCGTGTTTTTGGAACCAATGAAGACAGCAGAAGTCAATGATTCGTTTTAATTATTTAGCAGACAAGTTTACTGCTCTAAAATATTTTAAATCTTTCAAAACATAAAATATATTGTTTTTAAAGGGGAAAAAATCTTGTTTTTTACCCAGACATTAAAAAAATAATATATTTTAAAGCAGTAATCACAATACCGTGAAACCGTGATATTTTTATCCAAGGTTATCATACTGTCAGAATATTATACCGGCCCATGCCTACGTGTCCCAAGTTGTCACTGAACGAATGTATGAATATAAAACCAACTTTACCTTTTTATTGAGTTGTCCCAAAAACTTTAAGAATCGTGTTGATTCAACTCATTTAAAATACACAAAATGCAAAAACCCTTTATGATTGAAGTTAATGCTTGAATGTCTTTCTGCGAGATGTTTTGCATGCTTGTCTATGTGTGGCTTTCTTGTAAACATGCAAATATCACGTCAGGTGTATTGTATTGAAGTATAGTTCATCCAAAAAAAATGAACATTTACACACTATTTACATTCCCTCAAGTAGTTAAACCTTAATGAGTTTCTTCTGTTAGAAACTCTAAAGATATTTTAAAGGAAACTGAAAACCTGTTCCCGTTGACTTCCATAGTTGGAAGAACAAATACTAAATACAGGTTTTCAGCTTTCTTTGAAATATATTCTTTAGTGCTCAACAGATGAAACTCGTAAATGTTTGAAATAAGTAAACCGATAGAGGTAAAGTTAGTTTTATATTCGCACATTCAGACTTCCTCCTTAATAATATAATTTCAGAAGAGTATTATTTGCTAATTCTGAATGGGATCTCATAGTAGTCAATGATTATCAAAGTACAGCATTGTTTACAGACAGTTAGATAGTGCTAATGTTCTTTTGTAGTCATACTTGCATGCTAATTCTGACCGAATATTTAAATTAGCGTGGCAAACAATACAGAGACAGTTAAATGAACGAATGTGCGAATATAAAACCAACTTTAGCTCAATAGTAAACCGTGAGTAATTAATGAAAGAATTGTCTTTTTTTGGTGAAATTTTCCTGTAGTAAGTGAGTCCAGATAAAACAATAAACAAAACCAGATTATTAAAGTTCGTCGGGACAAACTTTGAGGCTGGCTTGTGAAAACCTGTTGGTAATAGTTTATTTAGTTTAAACAATTTTAAAGAGTATAGATAGATAGATAGATAGATAGATAGATAGATAGATAGATAGATAGATAGATAGATAGATAGATAGATAGATAGATAGATAGATAGATAGATAGATAGATAGATAGATAGATGGATGGATGGATGGATCGATAGATTGATAGATAGATAGATAGATAGTCAGAGATAGATAGATAGATAATCAGATAGATAGATAGATAGATAATTAGATAGATTGATAGATAGATTGATTGATTGATTGATTGATAGATAGATAGATAGATAGATAGATAGATAGATAGATAGATAGATAGATAGATAGATAGATAGATAGATAGATAGATAGATAAAAGTGATTGTGGGCGTGGCTAGAAAGTTTAAAGATGATCAGTCATTGGCAAGTCTGTGTAACAATCTGATGCAGAGATATAAAGTCACAAAGTTTGATCCAATGTTAAGTCTATGGGATTTGTCCGACACTTCCAGGACGTTTTTTGGAAAACCGAAAGTCGGATCAGTCGGAAAAGATATAGCATACGGAGTCAGACCAGTTTGGAGGTCTGGAGCATGATTGGTGTTCATAGCTCGGAAGCTCTAGGAGGAGATAGTTGCAAATTTAGTCTCAGAAGAAGAATAATAAGTAAATAATAAATAAACAAGTAAAAATAATTAGTTTAGATAGGATTTTAGTAGTGTGGCTTGTTTCTCAAGCCAGCCTACATATCTTGTGTTGTCATGTAAAAATGAATAAAGCGATTTGCTGTGAAATATGTTACAGACTAACTTCCGTAGAGTGACAATTAGTGACTTATTTCCTCGGTACATTGTTTTCTCATGTAAGCCTTTGTTTGAACATACATTATTATTATATCAATTATATACTAGTCATTAATTATTAAATATATGCATACTTCTGATGAATTGTAATATACAATCAACCTCCCAAAAAGCAACAACATAGTATTGCCCTTGCATGCATAATGCACCGAGGTATTCTTCTTTTAAAACCATTTGTGATTTAAATATAGAAAGTGCAATGGTTTTGATGCCTTTGTGTTAGTAATGCTAATTCTCATATTGTCTTTTTATTTTAAATAATGATAGTTTGCTTGCAATATACGCAATTGCTGTGGCGTTTTTGTGTTGTGCTAAAGTTTTATGATGGAGTATTAGATTAGATTATATCCAGCTTTATTGTCTTTGAGCAGAGTACAAGTACAGAGCCAATGAAATGCATCTAACTAGGAAGACTATATAGCAATATAAATAGCAACAATTATAAAACTAAAGAGAAAAATGGTTTATGCTTGAAGATTGGTTATGATTATATTGGAATCACTGTACCAAAACAACAATATGCTTTTATCACAAAAATACTGATACTCACCAGCAGTAAACTTACTGTTGTATCAAAGCATCAAGGTTGGTTTTACAATGATTTTATTTCTTTCTTTATTAACGTAAGTAACAGGGAATACATAAAACATTAAAATGTGCTAACATTGTGTGACCTGAATACAAATTCTACATATTCATTGTACATCTAGTAACAATGATACAAGAAAAAAAATTGATGAAAGAAAAACAATTATTTAAAGTAAACTGAATAAAAATAAATAAATGTATATCAGAAGAAATAAAACAAATATCTCAAACTATACTTAAATTATTAGGAATCTTACATGGGTGTACTAAAGGCAGGGCTTAATGCCCCATTCACACGGGGCTTCAGCATCAACGCTTGACTAAAGGCGTGTCTGAAGTTGGGGCTGAAGCGTTCGTCATAGCAGCGTCAGCCAATGAAATTCAGTCAGCAACAGGTCACTGTCTAGCTGGTGTATTTGCATACAGCAATCTGATTGGCTGACACTTCCGTCTGCGCTTGAAAAGTTGACCTAGTCCCAACTTCTGCAGCGAGCAATGCCTCTGAAGCGACGCCAACGAATCCACAATGCAGTTCGCCAATGCCTGACGTCACCTATTCAAAGTAAATAGGAAGCGTTGACGCTGACGCCCTGTGTGAATGGGGCGTAACAATAAGGGCTGCCCAGTGGCCCAGCATGAGAGATGATTGGGACAGTAGACAGGATCATTACTGGTATATATATATATATATATATATATATATAAAAGCAGTTATTAATTTTTCAAACACCATTTTAAGGACAAAATTATTAGCCCCTTTAAGCTAATTTTCTTTTCGATAGTCTACAAAACAAACCATCGTTATATAATAACTTGCCTAGTTATCCTAATCTGCCTAGTTAACCTAATTAGCATAGGTAAGCCTTTAAATGTCACTTTAAGCTGTATAGAAGTGTCTTGAAAAATATCTACTCAAATATTATTTACTGTCACCATGTCAAAGATAAAATAAATCAGCGATTAAAAATGAGTTATTAAAACTATTATGTTTAGAAATGTGTTGAAGAAATCGGTTACTCTTTACAATAAGGTTCATTAGTTAATGCATTTGCTAACATTAATTAATCATGAACAACACATGTACAGCATTTATTAATCATAATTAAACATTTACTAATGCATTATTAACATTCAAGTCCATGCTTGTTAACATAAGTTAATGCACCGTGAGTTAACGTGAACTAACAATGAACTACTGTATTTTCATTAACTAACATGAACAAATACAGTAGTAAAGTTGTTTGTTCATGTTAGTAAATGCATTAATTAACATTAACTAATGAACCATATTGTAAAGTGTGACCAATAAGTCTTCTCTTTGTTAAACAGTAATTTGGGAAAAAATAAACGGGGCTAATAATTCAGGGGGGCTAATAATTCTGACTTCAACTGTATATAATAAAGTCTTTTGTCTGTGGTATATATATATATATATATATATATATATATATATATATATATATATATATATATATATATATTTATTTATTTATATATATTTATTTATTTATTTATTTATTTATTTATTTATTACAGCAAATCAACACAAAATAATGCAACAAATATTGCCTCAAATTTGAAGAAAAGACACAGGAAATCAGCAATTTTAGGCTGCAAAAATGTGAATAAAAATTCCTACAAAATCCTGAAAGGATTGATTATATGGATACAAGTAAACGTAAGTGGAGTGTCATTGCAAAACACTTAAAAAGCCCCTAAAATGCCACCGTTGGGCAAATGAACAACCAAAATTCGTTTTTAGTCGTCTGAATATTTTTTAAATCACACACACCGGATGACTGTTGTTTGCTAGTACTTCTGAAACTCTTTGTAGTGCCGTTGCAGAAATTAGCCTTTGGAAACTTTCAGAATTTGATCATTATCTGCTTTCTGTGCTGTATCTGTCTTCGTCTTTCTCTTCACCGGTGTGCATGTTGGAGCTGGCAGTCTTGAAGGCTCCAGTATAGCATCCCAGGACATGTCCAAGCATGTTTGCTTCATGTTAGTGTGTCTGTTGTGCTTTTGCCAGAAACGGTGGTGAAGCAGAAGGATGTTCTGGACTTTTAATTTCGTTGTCAATTGATAACAAGCAGCTGTGTCTCCTATCAGTGAAAGTCTTCGGGCCACATCTCTTGCAGTGTGTATTGTTGGGTTGTTATCTGTACTTCAGCAGGTCGTATGTGTGTTGCTGGAGATAACGGGGGTCTTTTTCTCAGGGGCTGTGTATTACGTGTCTGATAGTACAAGACAATACATTTCTCCAGACCGTCTTTGCAGAAGAGCAGTTTCTTAAGCAATTGGTTGTTGTGGATTAATAGGAAGATGATTATTGATGTTAATTAGTAGCAAAAATTAAATGTTTAACAGTAAAAGCAGTACAATCATTCATTCATTTTCTTTTCGGCTTGGTCCCTTTATTAATCAGGGGTCACCACGGCGGAATGAACTCTCAATTCATCCAGCATATGTTTTACGCAGCCGATCCCCTTTCAACTGCAACCCATCACTGGGAAACATCCATACACTCTCACATTCACACACATACACTACGGACAATTTAGCCTACCCAATTCACGTGTACCGCATGTCTTTGGACTCTGGGGGACACCAGAGCACCCGGAGGAAACCCACGCAAACGCAGGGAGAACATGCAAACTCCACACAGAAATGCCAACTGACCCAGCCGAGGCTTGAACCAGCGATCTTCTTGCTGTGAGGCGACAGCACTACCCACTGCGCCACTGCGTCGCCCTGAAAAATATTAATGTAAATATAAGACTTTTAATATGTATATTTATCTGTCATCTGTGAATCAACAAGGATTACGTTGTGTTTGTTTGTGTGTGTTGGTGTGGTCCACAGCAGGATCAGAGATGCATTATTTTTGGCGCATGTGCTTTTTATTTTATCTTCCTCCCTTGATGACATTGAGTTCAATTTGCATACTCGCAGTGTTAATGCTGTTGTAGAACCAAAGCATCATAAAATACGTTTTGCACAACAGTGAAACCAGTTCTGAGGAAGAGCAGCGTCTGATTTGTAAGATGCGTCGGGAGAAAAAGGGAACCTCTGGTGTTCCTGCTGTAATGCCAGTGGGGGAAGAGAATCTGTCGCTGCTTGTGTGGGGTGTAACTCGAGAGACACATGAGAAGAATGCTACTTTATTCGCCGCCTTCCAGCTTCTGCCCTCAAGACACTGAGAAGGCCATAAACATTTACGTATCATTTGACTGTAGGGATTATATTAGGTGCTGGACTTTGACAGTCACATTCTGTGTTGTATACCCACACTGTTGTTGTTGTTGGTGTGTAAATAATAGCCAGCGGTGGGGAAAGTTCTGTTTAGGAGGAATGCATTACAGTCTTGCGTTGCTGTTAGAGATGTGGTGAAAATTATTTTGCAAAAAGACTTGATTTAAAAAAAACTGATTTTCAGTATGCTAAAGTATTACTTTTCTAAAGTAACTGCTGTAGCAAAAAAACGATTCTGCAATTTTCTGTATGCATTGCTATTAGGGTTGTAACAATATACCGGTATGACGGTTTACCACGATTTGAACGTGCACGATTATCATACCATGAACAATTGCATATCAATGGTTTTAACCCTTAAAGACCGAGAAAGCCGCCCGCGGCTAAAAATAAGTATTGCTCTTAAATGTTTAATAACTTTTGATCCGCTGATCTGATTCATACAATTCAAAGATTGGCATAAATTATATTGTTGAATTATATTGTTGAATATAATCTGATAATGGCAAATGTCTGATTTTACCAGTGAAAGAAATTGTCTAATATGACAGATTGCAAGCATATATCTCAAACACAATAATTCAACATCAGAATTATTATAAGCAGAATAGAATTATTTAATGAAACCAGTAGACCTACACATAA
The DNA here is from genome assembly GCF_049306965.1 of Danio rerio. Classification (NCBI taxonomy): domain Eukaryota; kingdom Metazoa; phylum Chordata; class Actinopteri; order Cypriniformes; family Danionidae; genus Danio; species Danio rerio. Next base: position 3,188,736 of record NC_133187.1, on the reverse strand, counting down.
TATTATTATCGATGTTGTGCCATATGTTTGTTTTTACCATACCTTTATTTTACATCTCCGAATCGTGAGAAAATCATGATCTTTATTTTAAGCAAAAAAATCGCGATTCTCATTTTAGCCAGAATCGTGCAGCTCTAATACCTATTAATAAGTAATTATCAAAGATTTAAAGGTGCTGTATGTAAGTTTTTTTTTTTTTATGACTCTTCTAAAGCGTAAATGAACGTTTGTGTTGTTTATTCTTGTTAATGCTTTTGGTTCTTTTAAACCGCTCACTGCCAGTTAAGCCAATTATATTTCAGCACCCTGGATTGCCTTGTTGGAAAACAGTGTATTTCATTCATTCATTCAGTCATGAACGCTCTTAATGCATGCGTCCGTGACCGAAATGTGACCTCCGGTGGACAGTAGCAGACTCCGAAATGTAACTCAAATTCAGAGTTCCACATGATGTGGTTATTAATTATCGAATAATAGAAATATCACAAATGTAAACATTAGTTGAGCAGGTTACGTTGTAATCATAGCAAGGGTTTGTCCATATTTTCCAACCTTGCGTTTTGAGGCCTTCTAGTTGTTTTTAAGCATCCTATACTTGTCTTTATGTGTGCATCTGTCTGTTCAATGAAACTGGAAGAAAATCAGACATCAGTCTTGAGTCTTGTTATGCACACTTGGCTTCTGGGAACATTTCGAGTCCCTCGTCGAGTTCTTCGCATTGTCAGCGGTCTCTTTTATTTGACCACAGAACTAGGTTGTAAACAAAGCTATTAGTCTGCATTTCTCCGCCTGTCACTTTGAAAGGACTTTCTTGGGTTAACCCTATAAAGCCAATTGCATGGTGTTTGATTCATGAGTTTCTGTGGAATCTATATTTATTTATAACAACATAATCAAAACTAGCTGTTTTGCATGATTTATGAAATGCCTTCTTTCATCTGATTAATAGTTTAGATTTTACTTTGCCTGTAATGAATTATAATAGTGATGCATGTAATGAAAATTCTGGACCATGAGCATAAGTTCAATATTAATGCGGCTGATAGCCAAAAGAGACATTTATAAACTGTAGAAATGATCTGTTTGTTAACAGATGCTTGTAGTTGATGATTCACAGCTGTTTTCATCCTAAATTGAATGTTTGAGCTTATTTTCTGTCCTCATTATTCTCATAGAAAGACTATTATTGACATTTAAGCGGTTTAAAATTATTATATTGTCTGGAATGATCATGGCTATTAAGGTACAAAACCAGGCAATAAACTAACAGTACTTTCTGTTATTGTTGATAATTGTGTAAATGTTAATTAGCAGTCGACCGATATATCTATGTGATCGATCTCTGCTTTTTCGCTGTTGCCAGTTTGCCCTGTAGCTAGCTTGAGACGCGAGAGGAGTTGACCACGACGATGAGGTTCGAGTCTAGTAAAGTAAGGCCGTACTCACACTAGGTACAGTTGCCTCGAACCAGGCCAAAGCACGCTTGTCCCCCCTTCCGTCTCCTCCGACAGCCAGCGCTCACACCACAAATGGGCCTCGGCACGCTTACGTCATCGCTGCTGCTCTGTTCAGTGAGAAGCGCTCTCTCACTCAGCAGCACTTTCTCTAGTTATATCGTTTCAGTCGTTTATAATGCAGTGACATCATAGACTGTAAAATATATGGATGTAGTATCCGTGACGTCACCCATAGGTTTCTAAAGAGCGCAAAAGAAGCCACAAATAGGCGCGGCCAACCGTCGCCATTTTGTTCACGCGTCATCACACTCACGGCGGGATACCAAACAAGGGCAAAGAGGCGGAGAGTGAGCGGAGCGACAGACACCTGCTAGCAAAATGTTTGGACCTGGTTCAGACACACTTTACTTTGGGAGAACGCTTAATACTTTATCACCTGTGGCTCGTTTGTATTCTGACCACTTGTGCTTGGTTGTACACTATATCAATAAAGTGTTTAGACTTTTAAAAACACTGCTGTAATACATTGAGCCACTAAACATTGTTCTTATGACGTTTCTCAATAGGAGGAAAACGCGAATTACTTCCAAACACTTCAGATAGAGTCTGTGTTAGTTAATGTAAGACTATTGATGAAATCCAGCATAACACTGTATGACAACGCTTCAGATGACTGCTCTAGAGCCTACAGCTAATCAATCTGACAGATTCTGGAGTGCATTACAGCTCTAAATATAAATATAAACCATAAATGATCTTAAATAAAACAAATACATATATAGAGATGGTATATAAGTATATAACTTTACTCACATGGGAAATGGAGGCCACGTGAATGGTTTGTGAGCTCAATTAAGTTCACTCAGCATGCCATGCCATCTGATAATTGTAGGAAACAAGTCCAAAAGGCAGTTGACTGTGTAAAGCCACATAAAACAACACAGAAATTCCAAGTACGCCAAGTTCAGTGGCTAATCTGCAGGATTCAGCTGAGGTGACGGCGACCAACGAGACCAAGCTGTCACTCAAGTGGCCACGCCCTTAATTATGCAAACTTAATATAACTTAATATAAAGGAAACGGATGAGTTATAAAAAAATTCACCCCCCTCACAGTTGTCATGAAGGGTGATATTAGCTGTATTAACCAAAACCTTTTTTTGTACCAGGCTGTAAACACCTTTTTTTCTGCGGTAAAGTTGGCCTTTCTAACAGTGGGCTCAATTGAAATTTGCTCTGTTTTGGAGCCAGGAGCGGCCAGGACTAGCGGAATTTCGGATGAATTGCAGTTTTAGTTACTTCCGTATTGGCTTCCTGAGAGAGAGCGGGAGGTTGCCGCTTGAGTGACATGCAGTCAAATATTTCGCCAAACAGTCCTTAGGGATGCGGGGGCACGCAGTCAGATATTTCGCCGAACAGATCCGCCACTTTTGGCGCTCATAAACAATCATAAAGTCCTCGTGCTGCAGGAATGAGGAGGTCTACTGAAGGCGCGCAGCTGTCGTGCTGTGAGGAGTTCTCGTCTTTAATAAACTACTGCAGTTTGCGTTCACTGAACAGTAAGAATGATTAATAAATCCATATCAAACAGCCCCTTAAAAGTCACGTCTCGCTTTCAGTTTCGGGCTTTGGCGCGTTTTGCACTCACACACAAGCGTACCGTGCCAAAGCCCAAGTGAACCGAGCTCAGGCACACCTCTTCCAACCGGGCCAGGGCTGGCCAAGTGAACCGTGCTTGAGCCCGATTAAGCGCACTCACACTTCTCAAACGATCCGGGAAACGGGCCTGGGCACGGTACGGATGGCTTAGTGTGAGTAGGCCCTAAGTGTAAGAATGTGGTAAAATCTGAAAACGTGGTAAAAAAAAAAACAAGCACAGCAAGGGCATTTATTTTTCTGTATTGCCTTTGAAAACACTGTCGGTTGGGTTTAGGGAAGGTGGTGGGTGGGGGGATCGGTCAGTCAGAGAACAGCAGGCACGAATGGCGCTCGTGAAAGAAATTAGAGATCTGAAAAAGCGTACACATCGGCCTCTGGAGGATTTGTGAAAACAAAAACTGCACACAAAAAAAAGTACCTCCTGGGACATATTTGGTGCTCTCCAGAAATGTATACAGGGGTACATATCAATGAGACTGGGTTGAAAATATTAGTCTTTAGTTGTCAGACTTTAAAGAATTAAGTTGCAATAATTGAATTTTATGCAGTCCTAAAAGTTATTATGGCCATTGCACTGTCAGGTGGAGTGAAGCATTGTGGGAGCCAGCATGCTGTAAATCACGCAGTGTGTCCTGATGATTTCTCATTACACCTATAATCTGGCTGTGCTATAAATAATGTGTTTGGATGAAGGTGACCTTTTGAATGTTTGGCCACACTTTGGCAGTGAATCAGACATGGTAAACCAGCTATTATCTCACCATCAGCGGGAACTTCCTCTTTTTTTGTAGCAGCTTTATTACTAGAAGGGTTTGATAAGGCCAGTGTCATGATTACCTTTGCTCATATCAAGTGTCTTATTACAAGTAATATTAAATGGGAAGTCGTATGTGGGTTTTCAATAATAATTTTTTTAAGTATTTACGTCAGCGAAAACATTCTGCAAAGTTGTTATTTAAAATAATCAAGATATTGTCTCTCAAGAGAGATTAGTCATCTCTAAATTGCATTGAGTCCTTATATTTTCTGCAGCTCTACATCATGATCAAAGTAACATATCTGCATAAAGTCCACCCACTGACAAAATATGAACACTCTGAAATGGTTTCCTTTTAGACTGGGAAGACCAATCAAAATAGTCAGCAGACCAATCAGAGCCGAGTTGGTTTGTTAAAGGGAGGAGCTTAAAGACATTAAGCACAGAATTGGTTCAAAGGAATTGCATGAAAATCATTGCAAAATGGTTCTATTATTAGGTTCGTAATTCTTGGAATATTACAGTTTTCTGACTTTGGATGCATTTAAAGAGACCCCATATGACGACACTAAAAGATCACGTGACCTCTTTTATATGCATTTTTGTCTATTTGTTTGTAGTCCTACAAATGTGCAATATATTGATCGATATTTGCCGTTTCCTAATTCTCGGCATTGGCTGATGTGTATCTTTGTTTGGCCAACAAGTCGAACATGTGAGTTTTTTTTCTTTTTTTTATATTTGCATAAACGCACACAAGCTCTCATTCTCCATCGTCATCAGTTTTAATATGTTTGTTCAATCATTAACTCTAAAAATAGAAAGGCAAACACTATTGAATTCAACAAATACACTTTTATATCAGTTTAACACGTGTTTGAATATAATATTCACTGCCACACATTTCAGTAATCGGATTTTTAGGTTTGCTGAACTAGAGTTTACAGCTGTCCTTTTCATTATATCCTTTATGTAAACTTACTGTTACTTACTGCCTGCTGCCTCATCTTTGTATTTTATTTACCTTTGCCTTATTTATACCTTTTGTATTTTATTTACCTTTGTATTATTTATACTTTTTATTTTATATACTTGTGTATTTTATTTACTTTTGTATTATTTATACTTTTTAATTGTATTTACCTTTGTTTTATTTTTACCTTTGTATTTTATTTACCTTTGTATTATTTATACTTTTTAATTTTATTTATCTTTGTATTATTTTTACTTTTGTATTTTATTTATCTTTGTAATATTTATACTTTTGTAATTTATTTAACTTTGTATTATTTATACTTTTTGTATTTTATTTACCTTTACATTTTTATATCTTTGTATTTTATTTACCTTTGTATTATTTATACTTTTGTATTTTATTTATCTTTGTATTATTTATACTTTTGTATTTTATTTATCTTTGTATTATTTATACTTTGTATTATTTATACTTTTGTATTTTATTTACCTTTGTATTAGTTATACTTTGTATTTTATTTTATCTTTGTATTATTTATACTTTGTATTCTTTATACTTTGTATTTTATTTGCCTTTTGTATTATTTATACTTTTGTATTTTATTTATCTTTGTATTATTTATATCTTTGTATTTTATTTGCCTTTTGTATTATTTATACTTTTGTATTTTATTTACCTTTGTATTATTTATATCTTTGTATTTTATTTACCTTTTGTATTATTTATACTTTTGTATTTTATTTACCTTTGTATTATTTATATCTTTGTATTTTATTTACCTTTTGTCTTATACTTTTGTATTTTATTTATCTTTGTATTATTTATACTTCTTTATTTTATTTACCTTTGTATTCTTTATACCTTTGTATTTCATTTACCTTTGTTTATAATGTGGACTAATAGTTTCAGCCCTGATGAGAAAACACATCTGTTTAGCAATCTTAAACATCAGCCATATCATAATCTGTGTTTTAAGGCACAACAGATGATTGTTGATTCGAAAACAAGTTCTCTGTTTGTCCAGGAGACACCAGGCTCATGGAGGTGATGTGCAGAGCTGGTCTTTTGCCCTCCAGCTGGTGATGGATGAAGGCTGTTGTTTTTTTTTTTTGCCTTAAGTGATCAATCATAGGGGAGGAGTGTGTTTGCAGACAAACAGTCATAAACACACAGCCTTTGCTCCGTCATGAGGAACGATAGTTCTGCTTTCATTTTCAGACTGAAGCCTCTGTATTGCATATTCGTGTTTTGGATAAATCGGTGGTTAAGTAGTATTAATTAAAGCTGTTGATTTTAAAAAGGTGTATTTAATATATGCAGTTAAAGACTTATTAGCCCTGCTAAACACAGATCCACTCTCACATTCACACACACACACTCATACACTATGGCCAATTTAATTTATTCAGTGCACCTATAGCACATGTGTTTGGACTGTTGGTGAAACCCAAAGGAATCCCACGCCAACACGGGGAGAACATGCAAACTCCACGCAGAAATGCCAACTGGTCCAGCAGGGACTCAAACCAGTGACCTGCTTGCTGTGAGGCCACAATGCTAACCACCGAGCCACCCACTTTTGAACTGTAGTAAATGCATTTATTAGTACAGCATATCTGCTCAGGTGACAAAATCTGCTCTTTCGACTTGGATTAATAATGTCATTCTTGATCTTGTTGTGCAAAACTTTCCTCCCGGAGTTTTCCATTACACTATGATCATTTGCGAGCACTAAATGTCAATTCGTGTTTATTACACTATTACTTTTACATTCCGCTCAGTCTCATGTTTTCAGGCGTCAGACAAAAGTACTGACGGAAAATACAAGTGGAAAGTCTTTGTCGGCCTACATTAGTGAAGTCACACATGCCTTTTCTGTGGAACTACATGTACATTTGATTTAATGTGACCTCAGCGTAATTCATCAGAATTGTATGATTCTGGTGCACTGGTAAAAAAAAAAAAAACAAGGTCTTCTGTTTGATTCTCACAAATTATCACAGTATTTTTACAGCAGCTGTAGGTTTAGCATATGCCACATAGTTTGTTTCTCAAACATTAGCAGGGTTTGAGTTATATCTGGGTTTGACCTCCTTAAATGATGCTTGATCCCTCTGATGGACATCAAAACAATATGTGGTGCGTTTACCTTTAAATAGTGGAAAATAGGGTGCATGATACTGGAAAAAGATGCAGTGTACAATACTGTTGAGTAGTGTGGTAACCGTGCTTTTTACAAATAAGGCTGCACACTATTGGGAAAAAATGACATTGCGATATTTAATTTTCTACAATATATATTGAGATATCGATCATTTTATACTGATTGTGAGTGCATCTGCATAAAGTATAATAAACCAGAATCCCACTACCAATACTACAGCCAATTACTCTAACAACTTGATGGAAACGCATCTAATTCTAACTAACTTAGCTAACTTGGCTAACTAACTAAACTAACCAACTAAGTTGAATATAATCCTCCCAAACACCACCCCCCAAAATAAATGAAATGAAAAATCTTGACCTAACGAACATTGCACTCACGTGACCAATCAGCTGTCTCTATTATCCTTGCCTTGTTTACTGTTGGTTGCTGGGTTACCAAGCCACTCTAACAACTTGATGGAAACGCATCTATTTCTAACTAACTAACTAAGCTAACTTGGCTAATAAACAAACTAATCAACTAAACTAACCAACTTGAATATGATTCTCCCAATCAAAGAACGCAGAGAATGGACTTGTGTTCTTGTGGAGAGCGGTCTTGCCAGGTGTCCTCGGAAGAACGAACTCAGGAGACTACGAGGGCAGAGAACGCATCCTTTGAGAAGTGAGATGCTGCGTTCTTCCTGATGGTCACATGACCTTCACATGTTTTAAATGGAAATTATTTAAACATTGCAACATTCATACAACGATTTATTGTCCCCCCCCCTCTTCAAAATATATACTTTGCATAAAGGCATTATAAATATACCCTGCACAATATAAATAAAACACATTTTAAAACGAATTTCAGCAAACAAAAACCCTTAATGTGTTTATTCCTTAATTAAGATGTTCATGTTAATGTTTACTTTCACCATTTCATTTAGGGAAACTCCTGAGGTAAATAAATTATATTTCTGAACTTTAATAATAAATCTAAATAAAATGCTGCGCTTCCCATCTCCAGTCGCAATGACTTCTGGGACTTCCAGAGCGAGTTCGGTGCTCAAGTCTGCATCAGTGCGTCCTCGATATCAAGATCACATCCGGGAAGTTTCACGCGTCCTCCGTACTTGCGGTCTTGAGTATTGGAACTGAACTTAGGCAGCTGATGATGACGTTGCATGAGAATACGAGGACGCAAGACCGCTGAAGAACACATATTGAGAAACAGCCATTGACATTATGAACTTTACTCTCACGTGACCAACCAGATGTTTCTATTATGCTTGAGTTGTTTACTGTTGGTTGCTAGGTTACCAATACTACAGTCAGCCACTCTAACAATTTGATGGAAACACACTTAATTAACTGAACTAAACTAACTAGGCTAAATTGACAAACAAACAACCAAACTAACTAAACTAACCAACTAAGTTGAATCTGATTCTGCCAAACAACCCCCCCCCCTAAAAAAATAAAATTAAATAAATAAATGAAATTAAAAACCTTGACATATATTAAATGTAATATTAAACCAGAAACATTAAAAGCTGCAGAGACAGGAATAATAAAAGTGTTTTTATCAGTGAGCAAGGCCCAATCATGTACTAAGATCATTTTGAAATTATATAAGAGATTTTGCGAATCAGTATCGGAAAATACACTATATGTCAGAGATAAATGGAAAATGGAGGGAAATCTGAATATCTCAGATGAAGATTGGCGGAATATTTGTTCAACCCATTGGAAATGTACCAGCTCTGCCATGTGGAGAGAATTCTGTTGGAAGAATGTCTTAAGGTTTTTTATCACACCATCACAGAAAATACATAGAGGAAAGGGTACTAGCTGCTGGAGAATGTGTGGGGAAAAAATAGCTAATCATTATCATGTTTTTTGGGATTGTCAGAAATTAACCCCATATTGGAAAGAGATTAAAATACATCTGGATGCCATTTTTGAAGTAGAGATTGCCTTTACCTGTGAATCTTTATATTTAGGTAATATAAATTTGGATGGATGGATTAATAAAGACAAGAAACTGCTATTTATTCTTTTGGCAGCTAGTAAAAAAGTAATCACAAAAAAATGGTTAAAATTAGAGTCACCTACAGTTGAAGAATGGATTGATACAGTGCACACTATATATGTCATGGAAAAACTATCGTTTTCATTAAGAACACAAACAGAATACTTTTTTCTAATTTGGAGTAAATGGACTGAGTATATTTCACCAATATGCCCGAATTTTTCTTGAATTGTAACCTAAATGTAACATTGTATAAATAAGTATCTTTTCTTCTTTAAAGGAAAACTTTTAAAGGACTTGTAGCTCCCCATGTTTTACTGTTCATAGTTATTCTTGTTGTTAAAGAGAAGAAAATACAAAGCACATACAAGATATGTAAGTCTCTTTCTGTATGAGAGAATATGTAAGATATATATGTATTTTCTTCTGAAAACTCAAAATAAAAAATTAAAAAAAAAAAAAAACCTTGACATAACAAACATTACACTCATTTGACCAATCAGCTGTCTCTATGCTTGCCTTGTTTACTGTTGGTTGCTAGGTTACCAATACTACAGTCAGCCACTCTAACAATTTGATGGAAACACACTTAATTGTAACTAACTGAACTAAACTAACTAGGCTAAATTGACTAACAAACAACCAAACTAACTAAACTAACCAACTAAGTTGAATCTGGTTCTCCCAAACACCCACCCCCCCCCCCCCAAAAAAAAAAAAATAAATAAATAAAAGAAATGAAAAACCTTGACATAACAAACATTACACTCATTTGACCAATCAGCTGTCTCTGCTTGCCTTGTTTACTGTTAGTTGCTAGGTTACCAATACTACAGTCAGCCACTCTAACAATTTGATGGAAACACACTTAATTGTAACTAACTGAACTAAACTAACTAGGCTAAATTGACTAACAAACAACCAAACTAACTAAACTAACCAACTAAGTTGAATCTGATTCTCCCAAACAACCCCCCCCCCAAAAAAATAAATAAATAAATAAATGAAATGAAAAACCTTGACATAACAAACATTACACTGATTTGACCAATCAGCTGTCTCTGCTTGCCTTGTTTACTGTTGGTTGCTAGGTTACCAATACTGCAGTCAGCCACTCTAACAACTTGATGGAAATGTGCTTAATTCACATTTGGGATTTCATTTATTAATTTGTTTTAGTGAACTTGAAAAGATTTGCTTCGCATTACGATGGAACCCTAATGTTTATTTCACACACTGCATATTATTGGTAATTTACATCTCCTCTGCATCTGCAGGTCGTAATGAGCCGCTGAAGAAAGACAAGCCCAAGTGGAAGAGCGATTATCCCATGACGGAGGGGCAGCTCCGCAGTAAGAGGGATGAGTTCTGGGATACGGCGCCGGCGTTTGAGGGCCGCAAGGAGATCTGGGACGCCCTGAAAGCGGCTGCTGTGGCTCTGGAGTGTAGTGATCATGAACTGGCTCAGGCTATAGTGGACGGAGCCAACATCACATTACCACATGGTGAGAGCTGCTGCTTTGCCTTATCACTTTGATTGGTTGCTTTTAAAGAAGTTTAGAAGAATGTTTGAGCTGCACTTTTACTCGAGTAACTTTTACTTGAGTATAGATTTTGGATGCTCTACCCACCTCTGTGTCTGTTTGTGTTTTCGACCACTTTAGGATCCCTAACAGAGTGTTATGATGAACTGGGCAACCGCTACCAGCTCCCGGTTTACTGCCTGGCTCCACCGGTCAACCTGATATCTGAAAGAAGCGAAGAAGACCTGACAGACAATCCCGAACCGCAGACGACCCAGAAGAAAGAGTTTCAGCTGAAGGTTCGACTCTCCACCGGTAAAGACCTGCGTCTGAACGCCAGCATGAGCGACACCATCGGCCTGCTGAAAAAACAACTACAAGCTCAGGAGGACATTGATATCGGCCACCAGCGCTGGTTCTTCTCTGGAAAGCTTCTCACGGACAAAACCCGCCTGCAGGACACCAAGATCCAGAAGGATTTCGTCATTCAGGTCATCGTGAACCAACCCGCACCAAACCACTGAGACCGAACTGCAATGAAAAATAAAGGACCAAAACACACACACACACACACACAAACCCAAATCAAGCAACTCAATCCTGCTGTTTTAAAGGGAATTCTGGGTATTAATACTTGTATGACTTAGTTTATAAGGATGGTTCATCTGAAAATGATAGTTCGGTCTTCATTTACTCGGCCTTTACTTGTTTCAGAGCTTTGTGAGTATCTTATAAAGTACATTTAAAGAAGATATTTTGAAAAATGTTTTAAACCTGTAACCATTGATTGGCTTTCAAAGTATTTGTTTTTCCTATTATGGATGTCAGTGGTTACAGGTTTTTCAGCTTTCTTTAAAATATCATCTTTAGTGTTGAATTAAACCGAGTGCAGAAATCTGTGTTTAATAAAAAGTGTAAAGGATTAAGTTATTATTATTATTTTAAATCGGTTTATACAAATTTGGGGCAATAGGGGGCGCCATTGTTTTCGATGACACCACGGTTGCACCACTACCTGCTGCTGGTATAATGCTGTTCACACACCAATTGTGGCATGTGCGAATAAATCACGCTTAAATGAATGTATTTTGAGTTTACTCGCTTCAAGCTGTGGTCACGCTGGACTTTTCTCCCTATAGACTTCCATTCATATACACGCGAATGCGTCAAGACGGGAAACGCAGGGTCATGCATCAAGTTCTAAATCGCATCACTTGACTGCGTAGGACCAATCGAGGCTCAAACATGACCTCTCTGGACAGAAATTTAAAACCTAGAGCAATCGCTCGCTTTTTTTAATGTCTAACCATGTTTAATCCCGCCCATTTTCGCAGCGCCGCACCACAGAATTTCGCATTATCAAACTCTAGTGTGACTGCAGCTTCATTTGCTCGTGAAATTCGCTACACAATAGATGTGGATTCACGTTATGGACGTGGCTTTTGTCTGACTGATGACTCTAGTTTCATTGCTAACATGGATTTTATTGAAAGAGTAGCTGTGCTTTATGTGCTTTAGGAAGGCTGTAAAACAGCGTAGATTTGTTTGGCGCCATGTCTGAGTCCACTAGATCCTTTCAGGGCTGCAGAAGCGATACCTGGATCATGGAAGCTTTCAGCAGTGCTTCTGATTGAGCCGAGCCCAGGTGTATGAACTGTTGTCTGGTGTCGGCAAGAAGATTTCCCCCTCGAGAAATCGCGTCATTCGCTCCACCTCATAAATAAAGATCGAAATCTTTGATGATAATTGGAGCAAATGGCGCCTAATATGAGCTAAAACAGAAAATATGTAATTTTTACAAGTTTCAACGACTATTTTCATGGTTTAAATTAATTTTTTTTGTCAACATGACAATATTTCTATAACAATCTGTATAATAATAACAATTTAAATAATAAATTAAATATTTAGATGATGACTTTTTAGAAAATGTATTGATGAAGATGTATAAATGAATGTTTTGATAAAAATATTTAGAAATTATTATTTATATAATGAAGATCGAAAATAATGGCGCCCCCTATAGTCCAAAATGAATGCACTTTTTTTTAAATTAGTAAATCGGCAGCACGGTGGCGCAGTGGGTAGCGCTCTCGCCTCACAGCAAGAAGGTCGCTGGTTCGAGCCTCGGCTGGGTCAGTTGGCATTCCTTTGAGGAGTTCTCCCCGTGTTCGTGTGGGTCCGGTTTCCCCCACATGCGCTATAAGCGAATTGAGTAAGCCGTAGTGTATGTTTGTGAATGAGAGGGTATGGGTGTTTCCCAAGTAATGGGTTGCAGCTGGAAGGGCATCCGCATGCTGGAATAGTTGGCGGTTCATTCCGCTGTGGCGACCCCAGATTAATTAAGGGACTAAGCTGAAAAGAAAACTAATCACTGAATAAACAACGTAAATCATTCATTGGTAGATCTTTTAGTAAAGATGCATCATTTATGCGCTATTATTAAGCCTTACAAGTCTTAATACCCAGGTTTTGTACTGCATACATCAAGTCCTCGAACATCTGGAGCAACCAACAAACCACAGATCACATCAGTGCCAACGTGAATTGTGGTCTTGAAGCACACACTGGTTTTAAGTCCCTCGACTATGCACATCCTGCAAAGTCCAAAACGCGAGAAATCTCCAACTTGAGCTTCATTTTGCACACTTTTGAGTATCTTAGAATAGCCGTGCCTTGAACGAAGAGTAGATGGTTCTTCAATCCTGTTTGTATTTCGCTTACGAGGCATGTTAAACCGATCACATGCTCTTTTTTTGTTTTTGTATTTTAAGACTGATGTCTACGAGCACAAACCAGTACTATGCAATCTTCAAATCATTGGAAATCACGCTGATAATACTCATTCGACATGAGTCGCTGATCTACATTTCCGACATGTTTTCTGAAAAGGCTCACTGTGAACATGGGAGTGCACAAAGGACACATTAATCTGCCAGCGATTTCCATTAGCATCCGTGGGCCTGTAGATTACAGATATAAAGAAACCGTATAAAGGAAGTATCGCAGACGCTGTCACTTTAAAGGCGGTCTGACTTCCTCTGTTTTAATAGTGCTGTTATGCTGTAAGTGCTCAGGCTGCAATCAAGAGAATATTGATCATATTCTGGGAGATTATATTCTGTATATGTTTTTTTTTTCATTTGTTTTCTTAAGTAGCTTCTTAATTTTTTATGATAAGTGGCGTTATAGATGCAGTTAAAGTCAAAATGATTAACCCTCCTGTTAAAAATGTTTCCCAAGTGCTGTTAAAAACTGAGTTTTTCAACGTATTTCTAAATATAAAAGCTTTAATCGCTAATTTCTAATAACTAATTTCTTTTGACTTTGCCAAAATAACAGTATGTAATGATATTTTGGCCTGGTTTTCAGCTTAAAGTGGGCCTATTATGCAAAAATCACTTTTATAATGGGTTTAAACGCAGTTATGTGGCAACAGTGTGTGAATATAATCAGCTTCTAATGGGAAAAAAAATTTAATTAAATATATTGTTTATAATCGCACTTGATTAAAAACAGCCTGTAGAAACACTTTGATTGACATTCTCCCTTTGTATGCATCATCAGAGGGGGAAAGCCCCGCCCACTAGTGCCCATCTCTCCCTCATTAGCATAAGCAGCCCTGAGTGAGAAGCAGCAGGCTGCCATTAGAGTTTTGAATCTGCCACTATACTGACACGTAGGTATCTGTAGCTCCGCCCTTTTCTGAAAAGAGCAAATCTCATTTAAATTTAAAGCAACAGTCACCAAACTGGCACAATTTGAATGAAAGCCTAAAAGGGTCAGTTCAAAGAGTTATAAACACTATTTGTGTTGTATTCATTTTACATCTTGTAAAAACGTGCATAATAGGCCCCCTTTAAAAGTCTTAACAAGGTTAATGCAGGTTAACTAGGCAGGTCATTGGATAACAGTGGCTTTTATTCCAGCCAAGCTCAAAGGAATTGTGCAAAAATCACTTTTGTAAGGGGTTTAAACACAGCCGTGTGGTGACTGTGTGTGAATATAGCCAGCCTATAATGGTAAAAAAATAATTAATTCTATTTTTCATAAGCACACGATTAAAAACAGCCTGCCGAAACACTTTAAATGACATTCTCTCTTTATATGTGTCATTAGAGGGGAAAGCCCCGCCCATTATTGATGCATATTGATAGATCTGTCCCTCATTAGCATAAACAGCCCTGAGTGAGAAGCAGCTGGCTGCCATTAGAGTTTTGAATCTGCCCCTATACTGACACGTAGGTATCTGTAGCTCCGCCCTTTTCTGAAAAGAGCAAATCTCATTTAAATTTAAAGCAACAGTCACCAAACTGGCACAATTTGAATGAAAGCCTAAAAGGGTCAGTTCAAAGAGTTATAACACTATTTGTGTGGTATTCATTTTACATCTTGTAAAAACGTGCATAATAGGCCCCCTTTAAAAGTCTTAACAAGGTTAATGCAGGTTAACTAGGCAGGTCATCGGATAACAGTGGCTTTTATTCCAGCCAAGCTCAAAGGAATTGTGCAAAAATCACTTTTGTAAGGGGTTTAAACACAGCCGTGTGGTGACTGTGTGTGAATATAGCCAGCCTATAATGGTAAAAAAATAATTAATTCTATTTTTCATTAGCACACTATTAAAAACAGCCTGCCAAAACACTTTAAATGACATTCTCTCTTTATATGTGTCATTAGAGGGGGAAAGCCCCGCCCATTATTGATGCATATTAATATATCTGTTTCTCATTAGCATAAACAGCCCTGAGTGAGAAGCAGCTGGCTGCCATTAGAGTTTTGAATCTGCCCTTAAACTGATACGTAGGTATCTGTAGCTCCGCCCTCTTCTGAAAAAAGCAAATCTCATTTGAATTTAAAGCAACAGTCACCAAACTGGCACAATTTGAATGAAAGCCTAAAAGGGTCAGTTCAAAGTGTTATAAACACTATTTGTGTGGTATTCATTTTACATCTTGTAAAAACGTGCATAATAGGCCCCCTTTAAAAGTCTTAACAAGGTTAATGCAGGTTAACTAGGCAGGTCATTGGATAACAGTGGCTTTTATTCCAGCCAAGCTCAAAGGAATTGTGCAAGCATCACTTTTGTAAGGGGTTTAAACACAGCCGTGTGATGACTGTGTGTGAATATAGCCAGCCTATAATGGTAAAAAAATAATTAATTCTATTTTTCATAAGCACACGATTAAAAACAGCCTGGCGAAACACTTTAAATGACATTCTCTCTTTATATGTGTCATTAGAGGGGGAAAGCCCCGCCCATTATTGATGCATATTGATAGATCTGTCCCTCATTAGCATAAACAGCCCTGAGTGAGAAGCAGCAGGCTGCCATTAGAGTTTTGAATCTGCCCTTAAACTGATACGTAGGTATCTGTAGCTCCGCCCTTTTCTGAAAAAGAGCAAATCTCATTTAAATTTAAAGCAACAGTCACCAAACTGGCACAATTTGAATCAAAGCCTAAAAGGGTCAGTTCAAAGAGTTATAAACACTATTTGTGTGGTATTTTGAGCTGAACTTCACACACACACTTTAGGGACATCAGAGATTTATTTTACATCTTGTAAAAATATGCATGATAGGCCCCCTTTTAAAGTCTTAACAAGGTTAATGCAGGTTAACTAGGCAGGTCATTGGATTACAGTGGCTTTTATTAAAAAAAAAAAGAGACTATCAAGAAGAAAAATTAGTAAAGGCAACACTCAGACAATTTCCTTGCTCTGTTAAACATCATTTGGGAAATATTTTTAAAAAGAATACACAATTTCACATAAGGGCTGATCATTTTCCCCTTAACTGTGTATTAGGAGCGTCACTTTAAGAATGCATTGCAACATTTGGTCTGCATCTGTAACAGGTTATGTGTATTAGGAGAGGTTTCTTTTCACTTTCTCATGATTATTTCACCATGTGACTCTCTGCACACCCCACACCGCTTGGAAACAGCTCATTACCTCAACGGCAACTGTTCCTCATTAGTTGGAGTCTCTGAAGCATTGGCGGGTGCAATATACAGTTGAAGTCAGAATTATTAGCCTACCTGTTTATTTTTTCCCCAATTTCTGTTTAACGGAGAGCAGATTTTTTCAGCACATTTCTGAACATCATAGTTTTAATAACTCATCTCTAATAACTGATTTATTTTATCTGTCATGATGACAGCAAATAATATTAGACTAGATATTCTTCAAGACACTTCTATACAGCTTAAAGTGACATTTAAAGGCTTAACTAGATTAATAAGGTTAACTAGGCAGGTTAGGGTAATTAGGCAGGTTATTGTATAACGATGGTTTGTTCTGTAATCTTTTTGTCCCTAAAATGGTGTTTAAAAAAATTAATAACTGCTTTTATTCTAGCTGAAATCAAACAAATAAGACTTTCTCCAGAAGAAAAAATATTATCAGACATACTGTGAAAATTTCCTTGCTCTGTTAAACATCATTTGGGAAATATAAAAAATCTAAATCAAAGGGGAGGCTAATAATTCTGACTTTATACAACTGGATATACGTCTCTTTTCTATCGCTATTCTGGGTTGCTCTCCTTCTGTGCTTTTAGAAACAATATATACTCGATGATGTAGATTTGGCCTTTGTTAATTTATTTGTGGAAAATAATCCTGCAAATATTTAACTCCCACTCCAGATTTGAGATGCAAAATTTAAGATAAAAATTTACAAATCTTCAATGTTGAACAGTCAGCTACCGTATAACTTACAAACCCTCGTTCCAAATCTGTTGGCACATTTAAAAAAACAATAAATAAATAATAATAGTAATAATTGCCCATAAAATGAAAATCATTTGTGTCCAAATTATAAAAATCATCAAAATCAAGGCAACTTGTAAATTATGAGGTCAAAAATGATATAATAATTAGTAATTATGAGATGCAATGGTGCTCATGAGATACATTAAGATTAATTTGGTAATTATTAGATGCTTATAATTAAGATCAATCTGGAATTATGAGATATATAAAGTAAAATTATAAACACAATGAATTTAATTGATTAAATAAGAATTTTAATTGAATTAAATATGAAGTTTATGAAGTATTTATGAATTATTCATTCATTCATTTTCCTTTGGCTTAGTCCCTTTATTCATTAGGGGTCGTCACAGTGTAATGAACTGCCAACTTATCCAACATATGTTTTACACAGTGTATGTCCTTCCAGCTGCAACCCAGCTCAGGAAAACACCCATTCACACTCATACACTATGACTAATTTAGTTAATCAAATCCTCTATAGCGCTTGTGTTTAGACTGTGGGGAATACCGGAGCACCCTGAGGAAACCCACACTAATATGGAGAGAACATGCAAACTCCACACAGAAATGCCAACTGTCCCAGCCCTGACTGAACCAGCAACCTTCTTGGTGTGAGGCAACAGTGCTAACCACTGAGCCACCGTGTCGCCCCAAGTTGTAAATTATGCCATCAAAAATGTACGTTACTATTGTAATTATAAAGCTATGAATAAGAGAGACAGAATTTATGAGACAGGCTGTAACTATGAGATAATCTGGTGCTTAAGAGATAAATTAAGATTAATTTGGTAATTGTGAGACGCTTGTATTTAAGAATAATCTACAATTATGAGATATTAAGTAAAATGAAATTTCCAATTTTTAATTAAAGTATAAAGTTGTTATTATGAGATAAGGTTGGAAATTGAGAACTGTAATTAGTTCCTATACATTTCTAAAAATAAAGATATTTGTATTTGACATTAACAATAGTAATTAAGTCTAATAAAAATGAGAATAAAAACATTTTGACAGGGCAGATTTTTCTGAAATGCTAAAATAATAACTCGGATGTTGTAATTATGAGACAATAAGTAAAACATTGCAGAAAAAGTCAGCAGTTATGAGATAAAATTGAAGTGGTTTATTTTGTAAGTTGTTGTAATTATGAGAAAATGTGATAATTCTGACATAAAATGGGAAATAATACATTTGAGATGAGTCTGGCCAAAAATGTCTTTCATAATTTCGCTTAATCTCATAATTATGACTTATCTCATAATTCTGATCTCTTAATAATTAATGTTTTTAAACATATGTCTTTTTTTTTTGCTAAATTAAGTTAGTTTGCTAATAAGTTAGATCATGAGGGCGGATAAACTGACACAATTTGCATTTTCAAATAAACAATCCTTGAAAATTCCCAAGCAGACATCCAATAAAGTGTGAAATGCATGTAGAAGCTACGTCAGTTATGAACAAAAACCTTTTCTCATCGATACGTACAAAGAGTAGCTGTCTGAATGTATCTGCGTCATGATTTACATGCTTTGATAAGACAGAAACTGCACACAGGAATGTGTTTACTCCTCAAATCCCGCATATTATGCAAGTTTTCGTCCAGGTTGTCAGTGGTTTGACCTCGAAAAACAGGTCTGAAGGAGATCCGTTCCTGCTAAAATTATTCAGCACAATCTGA
This sequence comes from Danio rerio, assembly GCF_049306965.1. Taxonomy (NCBI): domain Eukaryota; kingdom Metazoa; phylum Chordata; class Actinopteri; order Cypriniformes; family Danionidae; genus Danio; species Danio rerio. The sequence goes on along the minus strand of NC_133187.1, from coordinate 3,169,725 downwards.
AACCCTGATGCTTTGACAACAGCCCAAATACATGCACTGCTACTGATAAAGTCAATTTGTTTATGGATATTTAAGCAACTGTATTTTGGTTGAACAGAAACATTTCAACCCAAATAGACATTCATAAGAGAATCAAGAGGGTGGCGATCCACAAGCTTGTATATTTTAGTGTATATCTAAACACAGAAATACGTAATACGTTTGTGAAACTGCAAAACCGTACTTAAACATACATTTAACTGACATTTCTAGGGTAAAACAAACACTAGGGGGCGCTATAAAGCAAATTACTTTTGTTTGTTTTTACATTAATGATATTTGCAGGGACATGTCCAGTAATAAAGTATTATTTTTGCGCAGTTTTTTGCGAAACACCATATATATTTATATATAATAATATTAATTATAATTTATATATATATATATATATATATATATATATATATATATATATATATATATATATATATGTATGTATGACAAGCCCTTCTGGTGTATATATACACGGATGGGTTTCTGAAACGTACAACAAAATATGGCCTAAGTAACGTATTTCAGATTCGCAAAAATGTAAACAGCGCCCTCTTATGGATTTTTCATCTAAAATATACAAAAAATGTACCAAAAATAACGTATTTCAGATTCACAAAAAATTAACAGCACCATCTAGTAGAATTTTTATCTGAAATTTACAAATAATATACCAAAACTTACGTATGTTAGATTGACAAAAATGAAGAGAGCATCCTCATGTGGATCTGTCATCTGAAATGTGCAGCAAAAGGCACCAAAAGTAACGTATTTCAGATTGGCAAAAATGTTTACAGCACCCTTTAGTAGATGGTTTTAAATCTGAAATGTACAAATAATGTACCAAAAGTTACAACTTCCAGATTCACAAATATAAAGAGAGTGCTCTGTAGTGGATTTGTCATCTGGTACGTAAACAAAATGTACCATAAGTAACGCATTTCAGATTCACAAAAATATACAGAGCACCACCTAGTGTTTTTTTAGATTACCTAGTGCATTTTATGTTTGATTGACATTTCAGATTTGTCATTTGAAATGTGCAACAAAACGTATCCTAAGTACTGCATTTCAGATTCACAAAAATAAAAAGGGCGCCCTCTAGTGGGTTTGTCATCTGAAACACAACTAAATGTACTGCATTTCAGATTCACAAAAATGTAAAGTGCCTTCTTGTGAATTTGTCATCTGAAACATGCAACAAAATGTACTAAAAGTAACATATTACCGAATTGCAAAAATGCACACAGCACCCTCTAGTGGAATTTTTATCTGAAATGTACAAATACTTACGTTTGTTAGCTTGACAAAAATGAAGAGAGCATCCTTAAGTGGATTTGTCATCTGAAATGTGCAAGAAAAGGCACCAAAAGTAACGTATTTCAGATTCGCAAAAATGTTTAGTAGTAGGTTTTTTAAATCTGAAACGTACAAACAATGTACCAAAAGTTACGACTTTCAGATTCACAAATATAAAGAGAGTGCTCTCTAGTGGATTTGTCATCTGGTACTTAAACAAAATGTACCATAAGTAACGCATTTCAGATTCACAAAAATATACAGAGCACCACCTAGTGTTTTTTTTTAGATTAGCTAGTGCATTTTATGTTTGATTAACAATTCAGATTTGTCATCTGACATGTGCAACAAAATGTATCCTCAGTACTGCATTTCAGATTAACAAAAATAAAAAGGGCGCCCTCTAGTGGATTTGTCATCTGAAACATGCAACAAAATGTACTAAAAGTAACATATTACAGATTTGCAAAAATCCACACAGCACCCTCTAGTGGAATTTTTATCTGAAAAATACAAATAATATACCAAAACTTACGTATGTTAGCTTGACAATAATGAAGAGAGCATCCTTAAGTGGATTTGTCATCTGAAATGTGCAAGAAAAGGCACCAAAAGTAACGTATTTCAGATTCGCAAAAAATGTTTAGTAGTAGGTTTTTTTAAATCTGAAACGTACAAATAATGAACCAAAAGTTACGAATTTCAGATTCACAAATATGAAGAGAGTGCTCTCTAGTGGATTTGTCATCTGGTATGTAAACAAAAGGTACCATAAGTAACGCATTTCAGATTCACAAAAATATACAGAGCACCACCTAGTGTTTTTTTAGATTACCTAGTGCATTTTATGTTTGATTGACATTTGTCATCTGAAATGTGCAACAAAACGTATCCTAAGTACTGCATTTCAGATTAACAAAAATAAAAAGGGCGCCCTCTAGTGGATTTGTCATCTGAAACATGCAACAAAACGTACCCTGAGTAACGTATTTTAAATTTGCAAAGATGAAGAGAGCGCCCTCCACTGGATTTGTCATCCGAAACGTGCAATGAGATGTATGCGGAGCAACATATTTTACATTTCGCAAAATGCTGATCATCACAATGTTTTAAGACCGGAATGAGGAACTTTTGCTGTTATTATTTCTGCAATCATTTTGTTTCTCAATCAAATCAAAAGGTTTGAGACTGTAATTCTGCATTCTTACTGTTTCAGTTCAGGTGTTTTTCTTGATATACTGTTTGTTATCTTTGTTTGAATGTAAGTGTTGTATGTAAAATATGGATTCAGTTTCGTCTCAAGACTTGAAGTTTCCGGATTCGACTGAGGAAGCTGCTATAGAAGCCATACATGCGGATTGTTTTCAGCTGTCTGTGTTTGGACACTTTCAAGAGACTTTTCTTTAGACGATTAGCTTTTCAAATCACAGACTGTATATGGAAGGCCATTTCCTTCACATGAATCTTGAAACATGTTATGAGATGTCATTTTAAATTTGAGATTAAAAAGTCTGAACTGATAAAAAAAAAAATTGAGACAAGACATCATGGCTGAGATTGAATTTGTGTATTGTAATTGTCAGTTGGGCAGCGTGGTGGCTCAGTGGTTAGCACTGTCACCTCACAGCAAGAAGGTTGCTGCGTCGAATCCCAGCTGGACCAGTTGGCATTTCTGTGTGGAGTTTGCATGTTCTCCCCGAGTTGGCGTGGGTTTCCTCTAGGTGTTCCGGTTACTCCCATAGAGAATTGATTAACTAAATTGACCATAGTGTATGAGTGTGTATGTAGTACTGTTTCCCAGTACTGGGTTGCAGCTGGAAGAGCATCGGCTCTGAATGAATAATTGAATGATTATCGCATCCACGATAAAAGCTTGTATTTACATGATGCATATTTGTGTACATGCTGTATCTTAAATACAGGCTGAAATCTTAAAATCGAAATTTTAGGCCTAAATTAATCTAAAGTCTCAAATTTCCTTAAATGTTGTGTTGTAGGACTTAAATCTTTTTTTTTAAACAGGTCTTAATTTTTCTGTTCATGTATTGCTACCCAATCTGGCCACAGCGCATACAATCACCAACAATTCATCTCAATAAAACTTTAAACTTTTTATTTAAAATGGAATTTTTAACTTTATTTATCAAAATGGTTTAATTATTGTCCTTACAATAACACTTGTTTAAAAGTTCTCCATGTATTTACTGCTGAGGACACCGACCTGAACAGATTATTGTGCATAGATTTAGTGTAATACAGCTTTTCAAAACTTTTGAAACATTTGTTCATTTAAAAAAAAAAATATATATATATATTATTTTAAAGATGTTGGAAAAAATACACACTATTTAAAATAATTAGCTAAGAAATATCTAAAATATTCACATTTTTATTATTAAATTATTGTTGTATTATTAAATGTATTAAATTATATATATATATATATATATATATATATATATATATATATATATATATATATATATATATATATATATATATATATATATATATATATAAATACATTTTTCTATCTGTTTAGCCCATAATGAGTCTAAAATTTTATCATAATGATCTTAAAAATTTCTTTAAAAGTCTTACATTTAACTTGGTAAAATGACTGTAAAAGGGTGCAGGAACCCTGATATAAGTACTGTATATATAAATATAAACAAATATTTTATACAATATAGTCATGCATATAATTATATACACAAACAATACACTGTGTGCACAAATATAATGTCACAGCAGTGAAAAACACAGAATCAGCATTATCACAGCAGTGTGAACCTGCAATAGTGTCCGATCATTGAGGACTGTGTTGGGTAAATGAAAACTAATAGCTTTTACACAGATATGTGTGTGTGTTTTGACTGAAGTGTGTCATTTTGCAAACAATCCAGGAATTCTGCAAATAGGGTAGGCCTATATGCCGAGCTAGTGTTTTTCCCATACTGATAAACTTCCGGTGACCTGTTATTGTGGATTTTTTCCATTTTATACAGTTCCTTTTACAGCATCGATATTTTAATGTAATTAAAATACATTCAGTTAAATAAACTTTGGCATTTATTTAGTTGCTCAAGTGTAAAACGAGACATAAAGCTGTTTACTCGCACGCGCCCGTCAGAATCGGCAGGCTAGCGCAGAAGCTCCAGTGATTATACTGGGGTAAAATACATGTTCATTTTATAAAGACATGGCGGGGGAAATGTAATTTAATGCAGTGCTTCTTGTACAATCTGAGACCCACTTTAAATCAGATATCACTCAGCCAGTGGAGATCGCTGATTTTTAAAGATAACAGACCTTAAACGCACCGGATTTTGCATTGGCATTCAATTCGGCGGAAGCGCTTAACCCAGGTCACTGGCAAATTAAAAGTCCTATTAGCATGCGAGTTTGTTTGAATAATTGTGATTATATTTTGAAAAAAGAACCCGTTTTTCATAATTGTGTGTAAACATATGAAAAAAAAGTACAAATTAATTCTATTTTAGTATCTGAAAACACTTTTTTATTTATAATTATGATTTTCCAAAGTGTGATTTGTGTTCTTCTGTGGCTGAAAATGGCTCACAAAATACACAAACTTTCCCAAACCAAAGAAACTCATGAATATCTGTTTATCAAGAAAGAAACTGTGAAAACGTGCTTACATTCCAGCCTGTTTGACAAAATGTGTAGATTTACAAGGTCATTTGTTGTTCAGTTGTTTTTATCGTCAATTAAAGCGAGCAGCTGGGAAAGCAAGCAGTGTTTGTCAGTAAACTGCTAAATGATTTCAGCGTGGTGTCAGATCCGCGACTGTTTCCTTTGATAGACTATTTAGTTTGACCTGAACTGCAGTAAAGCAAGTGTGGCTGCGTGTGTGTTTTTTAGGAGTCAGCAGAAAACATTATCCAGCTCATGTAGCCTATTGTCAGATTGGCACCGACCAATGCTTTGAGCACAGAAAGCACTGCCGTCTGCCAGACGAAACCTCTTCATGCAGTGGAGACAGAGTGAATATTGTGTCTGACTCCATCATGAGCTCCATCAAAACACTGATTAATAAAGTCATCTGGAATGACAAAGAAAGTGTTCCTGCAGGACTCCCAGAGATCATCAAGATTCTCTGAAATCATCTTCAATGCCTCCTCCATCAGATATGCTCAATAATGTTCATGTCTGGTGACTGGGCTGGCCAATCCTGGAGCACCTTGACCTTCTTTGCTTTCAGGAGCTTTGATGTGGAGGCTGAAGTATGAGAAGGAGCGCTATCCTGCTGGAGAATTGTCCCTCTCCTGTGGTTTGTAATGTAAAGGGCAGCACAAATGATGTTGCCATCCACTCTGCAGATCTCTTGTACGCCCATTTACTGAATGTAACCCCAAATCATGATTTTTCCTTCACCAAACTTTAATGATTTCGGTGGGAATCTTGGGTTCATGCTGGTTCCAGTAGGTCTTCAGCAGTATTTGGGATGATTGGGATGCAGATCAACAGATGATTCAGCAGGAAAAGTCCACCTTCTGCCACTTTAATGATCAACTAGAAGTCAAGTTATTATTTGTTGCAACTGAGATCAACGACAAGATTATTGTCAGGTTGTGTATATATACTTCAAATAATGGTTTTTAAAAAAGTCAAGATATTTGATATAGTCGTAAGTTAAATACAGCGTAATCGTTATATTTAATCATAACATGTAGCTATGACTTTATTAATTATTACCACATCACTTTTAATAAAACTTTAATAAATTTAAATGACTTATTCATTAAGTAAAACTTTTCAGTATAATAACCTAAACATTTGACAATCAATATAATATCAATTATGAATATATCTTTAAAATATACAAATATGTAGATTAATAAATTACAACTTAAAAAAATAACACTAATTTGAATAGCTTAAATTTGACACTTTAAAAGAAATCCAATTAATGTTCAATATAAATGTTTGCTATAATTTTAACTATTTAATTTATTAATTACATTATAAATGAAAAATGTATCCAAACTCAAAGAGTTTATGAAATTATTCCTTCTTTACTAAAGTGACTAAATAATGACTGCATTTACATTTTTATCTCTTAGTAAACGAACTCTGGTGTTTCCAAAACCACAATGATATTTAATTCTGAAATTGGATAGGCTAATAAGCAGCTTGTATATAGGTGTGTTAGTTGTGCACGGAATGTTCTGGTGTTAATGTCTCCTGTAATGTGGTTGAAGAAGGAGCAGATCAAATCACGAACAGATGACAGTCAAAACTCCTCGCCAACTATAACAATGAGAGATAAACACAATACCACAGCTTAATAAATATAATAATCATTGTCAGTTTTATATAATATCAAAAATTATTAATATATTTTTACACAAATCAATCTTATTTATTAGGCTATCATAAGTTTAATTTCTGATTTTTTGTTTTTAAATGAGTATTTACTAATCTTTTTTAAATTCCAACATTACTGTATAGCTATACTACAATGCTATATTATACTATACGATAACATAACTATAATACTACAGTAAATGTAAATCTTAATGTAACTCGTTGAATTAATTTTGTTGTAATTCTATAGTTGGTAGGCTATATAGCCATAAAGTAGCCTAGGCCTTTTCCCAGAGATGGGTTGCGGCTGGAAGGGCATCCGCTGCGTAAAAACTTGCTGGATAAGTTGGAGGTTCATTCCGCTGTGGCGACCACGGATTAATAAAGGGACTAAGCCGACAAGAAATGACTGATAGCATAGGCCTATAAAAATATTAGACTACCATCTTATCTAGGCTCCTACAACACATTGTAGTTTGCTGTAGTTAAAAACTAAAGTGTTGATTACAGTTAATCAGTTCTTTATAGTTAAAACAGGATTTATTAAAGCGGTGTAAATTTGTCTAGGCAAACAGGGAACAAGGAAATTTGTTTTTAATTTGTGGACACGATATTTTTAACGTATACATTCATTAACAGTACCCTAATATTGTTGTTTCTTTTTAATTTCTAATATATTCATAATGTTTGTGTGCACTTGTTGATTAGTTCACTGGGGTTGCCGTAGAAAGTTCTACGCGTCGTCATTGACGTCGTGTCGCCGCGCCAAAAAAGAAAAAAAAGATTGAAAATGCGAGGCTAGCATTAAATGTTTAACAAATATAAACATAAAAGTAGGCCCTCAAAATAAAGCATGGACAATTTACGACCCAAACACTACCTAGAATTACACAAAAGGCCCGGAACTCAACTAAAACGAGTAAGTAGTTTTGTGTTTACATTTTGGGCCGCTGTGCCAGTATTGTTTGTGTTTGCACACAGTAACTTATCGTAGATTTTTAGTTCCGTTCTGTTTGTGAATAAGTTGTGGGGTAGGAGAAGTGTGTTTTTATGGTATTGTCACGAGGTTTTTTTCTTAAATCAGCATGTTTGATTTCACAAAGCTCATCAGAATAACAGCCACCATAATTGCTGCAATATTTTTTTAAACATTTAACCAAACATGTTATTTTAAAATAAGGCTACAATTCTGCAACCTGGAAATGTGGTTTTATTTAAGCCCAAATTTGCTTATTATAAGCGGACTTGAGAACTCTCCCGACCTCTAGAAAAAGGCGCTAAAACGTGCCTCTGTGATACACAAGATGGCGCCGTTCGTAAAGAAAACTACTTGACGTGTGTTTCCTCTTCTGGATTTAATCAAAACGGAATGATTGTGTAAAAACACTCTCATGTCCCAGTGGGCACTGAACAGTCTTTTGTTGATTTCCTTAGACTTGAGTCCTGAGCAGTATTTTTCATAACAGGTAGGTTATTGATATTTCCAGATGGTTTTATTATGATGTTTGAGATGTTTGGCACCTTGTATATGAAGAAACCAAGTTATTATGTTGAGCTTTTCTTGTTTTTAAGATAGTTTTACATTTAACAGATACAAAATGTACATACAAGAGTCAGAAAGTATTCAGCATATGGTCAGTATGGCTACTTATGAAAACGAGTGTCCGTCCCCTTATGAAAATTATACATACTATAAATATCACATTTACATATATATTAACTATAATACAAGTGGTGGAAAATTAACCTTATGTATTATAGTAAATATATAAATGTATGTAGTCACGATGTAGTTAAACAGTTCATGTAGGACAATATGATTAACTAGTAACATTATTATAATTATATTATAATTATGAATATTAAATCGACTAAATGTTTACATATTTGTTTCTTATTTTAGTTGCATCACATAAAATTGATTCAGTAACATTTTTCAAATAATTCATTCATTTATTTTCTTTCAGCTGAGTCCCTTAATTCATCAGGGGTCGCCATAGCGGAATGAACCACCAACTATTCCAGCATATGGTTTACGCAGCAAATGCCTTTCCCGCTGCAACCCAGTACTGGGAAACATCCATACACACTCATTCACACACACACAGATACTACAGCCAATTTATTCATTCATTCATTCACTTTCCTTTGGCTTACTCCCTTTATGCATCAGGGGTCGCCACAGCGGAATGACCCGCCTACTTATCCAGCTCATGTTTTATGCAGCGGATTCCCATTAAGCTGCAACCCAGTACTGGGAAACATCCATGCACACTCATTCACACACATATACTATAGCTAATTTATTAATTCATTTATTCATTCATTTTCCTTCGGCTTACTCCCTTTATTCATCAGGGGTCACCACAGCAGAATGAACCGCCAACTTATCCAGCTCATGTTTTATGCACTGCATGCTCTTCCAGCTGCAACCCAATAATGGGAAACATCCATGCACACTCATTCACACTCATAAACTACGGCCGATTTATTCTTTCATTCATTTTCCTTCGGCTTACTCCCTTTATTTATCAGGGGTCACCACAGCGGAATGAACCGCCAACTTATCCAGCATATGTTTTACACAGCGGATGCCCTTCCAGCTGCAACCTAGTACTGGGAAACATCCATACACACTCATACACTACGGCCGATTTATTCATTCATTCATTTTCCTTTGGCGTACTCCCTTTATTCATCAGGGGTCACCACAGTGGAATGAACCACCAACTATTGCAGCATATGTTTTAGGCAGCGGATGCCCTTCCAGCTGCAACCCAATACTGGGAAACATCCATGCACACTCATTCACACTCATACACTACGGCCAATTAATTCATTCATTTATTTTCCTTCGGCGTACTCCCTTTAGTCATCAGGGGTCACCACAGTGGAATGAACCACCAACTATTGCAGCATATGTTTTACGCAGAGGATGCCTTCTTCATCACTGGGAAGCACCCATACACTCTCATTCACACTCATGCACTACGGCCAATTTAGTTTATTAAATTCACCTCTAGGGCATGACCCAACTGTGTTGAGTGTTGTCTAAATGTTTCTCGAATTTGAGTTGAAACACCCTAACTCTTTGTAGAATACATGCACGTATCTGTGTGTGTGTTTTTTCTTTATGAGATGAATATCTGGAGTTAACAAAACACACTCTGCTTCTGGATCAAGTTCACTTAAAATACCCCGTCCGTCCGTCCGTCCGCAGTGGTGTGGTTTGTTACATAACAGCAGGCCGTTTCCTCTGGAGCCGCTGTGATTCAGGTGAGGTGTAAGGATGAGAAAGCGCCTGAATCAGCAGTGTAGAAACACAACAGCTGTGGCTCAAAAAGTCCCTGAGATGGTGGGAATGATGAGTAATGAGATCAACCTCTCGCATGAGGAAGTGTGTGTGTGTGTGTGTGTGTGTGTGTTTGAGTAAGTGTGTGCATCTGTGTGGGTATGTGTGTGTGGGAGAGAAGCGTTTGTGTGAGCATTTGTGTGGGTGTGTGATAATAAGAGTGTATGTGTGTGTGTATTTGTGTGGGTGTATGTGAGAGAGTGAGAGCGTGTGTGTAAATATAAGTGTGTCCATTTGTGTGTGTGTGAGTGAGTACGAGAGAGTGTGTGCGCTTTTGTGTGTGCGTTTGTGTTGGTGTGACTAAGAGAGAGTGTGTGCGCGTTTGTGTGTGCGTTTGTGTTGGTGTGTCTAAGAGAGAGTGTGTGCGCGTTTGTGTGTGCGTTTGTGTTGGTGTGTCTAAGAGAGAGTGTGTGCGCGTTTGTGTGTGCGTTTGTGTGTCTAAGAGAGAGTGTGTGCGCGTTTGTGTGTGCGTTTGTGTTGGTGTGACTAAGAGAGAGTGTGTGCGCGTTTGTGTGTGCGTTTGTGTTGGTGTGACTAAGAGAGAGTGTGTGCGCGTTTGTGTGTGCGTTTGTGTTGGTGTGTCTAAGAGAGAGTGTGTGCGCGTTTGTGTGTGCGTTTGTGTGTCTAAGAGAGAGTGTGTGCGCGTTTGTGTGTGCGTTTGTGTTGGTGTGTCTAAGAGAGAGTGTGTTATCAAGAGTGTAAGTGTGTGTGAGTGTATGTGTGTTTGCGTGGGTGTATGTTAGTGAGTTAGAGAGTGTGTGTGTGTGCATTTGTGTGGGTGTATGTGAGTGAGTGAGAGAGTTTGTGTATGTGAGTGAGTGAGAGAGTTTGTGTGTGTGTGTGTGTGTGTGTGTGCGTTTGGTTAGGTGTGTCTAATAGAGAGTGTGTGTGCGTTTGTTTGTGTGTGCGTTTGTGTTGATGTCACTAAGAGAGAGTGTGTTTGCGTTGTATGTGTATGCGTTTGTGTGAGAGAGTGTGTGTGAGCGAGAGTGTGTGATAATGAGAGTGTGTGGGTTTGTGTGAGTGTGTGTTTGTGTGGTTATGTGTGAGAGCGTGTGTGATGAGAGTGTGTGCGTTGGTGTGTAAGAGAGAATGTGTGTGTGCGTTTGTGTGTGTGTCGTGTGTGTGTGTTTGTGTGAGCATTTGTGTGGGTGTGTGATAATAAGAGTGTATGTTTGTGTAAGTGTGTGTGTATTTGTGTGGCTGTATGTGAGAGAGTGAGAGCGTGTGTGTAAATATAAGTGTGTCCATTTGTGTGTGTGTTAGTAAGTACGAGAGAGTGTGTGCGCGTTTGTGTGCGTTTGTGTTGGTGTGTCTAAGAGAAAGTGTGTTCTCAAGAGTGTATGTGAGTGTGTGCGGAGTGTATGTGTGTTTGCGTGGGTGTATGTTAGTGAGTGTGTGTGTGTGTGTGTGTGTGCATTTGTGTGGGTGTATGTGAGTGAGTGAGAGAATTTGTGTATGTGTGTGTGCATTTGTGTGTGTGAGAGAGTTTGTGTGCATTTGTGTGTGTGTTTGTGTTGGTGTGTCTAAGAGAGAGTGTGTGCATTTGTTTGTGTGTGCGTTTGTGTTGATGTCACTAAGAGAGAGTGTGTGTGCGTTGTGTGTGTGTATGCGTTTGTGTGAGTGAGAGTGTGTGTGAGTAAGTGTGTGTGTGAGCGAGAGTGTGTGATAATGAGAGTGTGTGGGTTTGTGTGAGTGTGTGTTTGTGTGGTTATGTGTGAGAGCGTGTGTGATGAGAGTGTGTGTGTTTGTGTGTGAGAGAAAATGTGTGTGTGTGTGTGTGTGTGTGTGTGTTTTTTTGTGTGATAGTGAGTATGTGGGTGTGTGAGAGTGTGTAAGTGTGATAATGAGAGAGTGTGTGGGTTTTTGTGTGTTTATGAGGGTGTGTGTGTGTGTGAGAGTGGGCACCACGTGTGTGAGTGGGAGAGTAGGTGTGTGTGCTTTTGTGTGGGTGTGTGTGAGTGTGCACGCACATGTGTGTTCATGTGTGTGCGTTTGTGTAAGAGAAAGTGTGTGTGTGAGTATGTGATGATTGAGTTTGTGTGGGTGTGGGTAAGAGTGTGTGTGTGTGTTTGTGCTTTTGTGTGAGAGAATGTGTGTGATAATGAAAGTTTGGCCGTTTGTGTGGGTGTATGTGCACGCGTGTGTGTGAGTGAGAGAGTGTGTGTGAGTGTGATTGTGTGTGTGTTTGTGTATATGTGTGTGCGCTGCCTCTCAAAGACACATTCATAGACTGAGCGCTCTCTCCTACACATCAGCAAACACACACACACACACACACTCATCCCGCTGGACTGCTGGGAAAAAGCCTCCATTGATGTGGAGTCACAAGGAGCCGTGTGTTCTTGTGTTTCCCGCTCAGTAGAGGGACATTATCCCATATAAATCGCCACACTTGTGTGTTATATGGAGCAGTGTGTATGCTCTCAGCAGCAGGACGGCCAGGTCCAGCTTCTGGATTCTTACCGAGACACTTTCCGACTTCAGACGTTGAGCAGTAATGCGGATTTTAGCCGTTGGACTCGTCATGATGAAATTACAGCAGACGGAGACTGAAATTAATTAGATTTATCGGTGATATATAGATCAGTGGTTCTCAACTGGTTTGGCCATGGGACCCACGTTTTTACATGGTCATCACGACCCAAATTTTTAAGAACTATAATATAATGTTAGGAATTATAATTAATTTGTATTTATTTGTTAACATACACAAGTAGTGACAGATAATTCATAAGCAAATCACCAAGACTTACAAATAAACAATATTTTATTGCTGTCATTTAACAAAATGTCTCAAATTACAGAAATATTACAAAGTAAAAACAACGAATGTTTGGTTTCTAAAAGTTCTCCTGTGAGAGCACATCACTACATACGACACACTGAGGTTTTAACTTTTTTTGTCGTCAATATATGTAAATCCATACTTTACATATTCGGGGTTGTACTTGCGCTTCGACATATTTGTTGCTATAATTAATTCATCTATCATTTATATTAATTAATCGTGACACGCTTAGTACCAATAAGAGAACCGTTAAAGTACCGAACCGATAAGTGGTATTGATAAAAGTAGTAATACCGTCAAAACCTTAACCAAATTAAGTCGAACTTAAACTTAACAGTGTTTTGTCATTATTTTGGAGCACAATAGCTTATAGATAACCTTAAGACTAACTAACTGATACGAACACCTAAAAACTTTATTTCATTGACACTGCAAAATCCACATGAACCGGAAGCTGCGACCGTTTTTATTTTTTGTTGTGACGCAGTTACTAGAGAAACAGAATATTAAATGAGATAACAGTGGGCGTGGCTTGTTTTTTTTCTACTGCGATCTGATTGGATGTTTTAAAGTAGGTATTACATTCGGAAAGATGGGGAAAATGGTTTGGTGGAGAGTTATTACAACCTAACAGACTCCTCCTGCTCACCATTTCTGTTTGTTGTCAAAACTGACCGCTGGAGGGGCGTGGTTATGTTCGCCACGCCCACTACCTCAGACAGACCTAATCTGAGAATTTAACTGAAAACAAACAGGAAGTGCATTTTTAGATTTAATTGTCTATTTTTCCTAATGACATGCACAGGTTAATTGTTCACCCCAAAACTAACAATGTGAGCTAACAAAATCACTACGGTTAGTTTGATTTCATTCATTCATTTTCTTATCGGCTTAGTCCCTTTATTAATCCAGGGTCGCCACAGCGGAATGAACCGCCAACTTATCCAGCAAGTTTTTACGCAGCGGATGCCCTTCCAGCCGCAACCCATCTCTGGGAAACATCCACACACACATTCACACACACATTCATACACTACTGACAATTTAGCCTACCCAATTCACCTGCGCCGCATGTCTTTGGACTGTGGGGGAAACCGGAGCACCCGGAGGAAACCCAATCGAAGGCAGGGAGAACATGCAAACTCCACACAGAAACGCCAACTGAGCCGAGGTTCGAACCAGAGACCCAGCAACCTTCTTGCTGTGAGGCGACAGCACTGCCTACTGCGCCACTGCCTTGCCCAGTTTGATTTCATGTGTACTTTAAAGTCGGCTTAAAATAAAAGACACATTAGTACTTTTTCCTCATTCTTGTCACAAATGTCAAATAAATACAGTAAGTACAGGAATTCATCTTTGGCAAGTGCCGATTGTTGTTCGGTGAGTGAAAAGCTTCATCGGATCACGAACAGATGAGAGCCGGACTGAAACTCCCTCAGTTTGCTGTAACTGAGCTTTTCTGTTTCCTCTCTGGAAATTATGACCGTCTTCCCACCCACACTGTCCAAAACGCTCTACATGTGCCTGAAACACGAGCCAATGGGCTGAATACAGCTGGAACGGGCACATCTGTGTGGCTGGCAGCTAAAGTTTGCAGTAATGCAGCTTCAGTCTCAGCATTTTCATCCAGAAAAGAGCTACGGAAAGTCTTCTTTCTAGTAGAACAACACCAAATGCATGGAGTAGGCCTGTGCAATATACAATATATACAAGTCAGAATTATTCACCCTCCTGTGTGTAGTTTTTTTTTTTTTTTTTTTTTAAACATTTCACATTTGATGTTTAACAGATTCAGGAATTTTTTCACAGTATCTCCTACAATATTTTATCTTCTAGAGAAAGTCTTATTTGTTTTATTTCGACTAGAATAAAAGCAGTTTTAAATTTCTTAAAAAATTTTTTAAGCTCAATTAAAAGCTCCCATAAGCTATATTTATTTAAATTATCATTATACTTTCCTAATTACCTTAACTTATACCAAGTTAAGCCTTTAAATTGCACTTAATTTATCATATCTTGATATCGATATATATCACAGTATATGCACGATATTGGAAAAATCTAACAGTGAGATATTTTTTTATCCTATGATATATATTGCGATATGAAAACAATTTACCTACTGTAGATGTGCTGAATAACTATTTGGAAAGAATTGAGCATTTTAGATTGAAATGTATTCTGGTATACAAAAATGTAATATTCAAATGTAAAATAGTGCTGCATAGTCTTCATTTCATAAACATTAAGATCATTATTAATTTGTCAAAGTTACAAACAGTACAGCTTCATAGGCCTGAATACTATTTAAAAAAAACCCTCGCACAGTCACAGGCAAACACTTGCAAAATGATCATTTAGAATCCAAACTCAACATTGCGTATACTTGCGATGTGATCACATTGTGATAGCGATGCTGAAAGGGTATGTTGTACAGCCCTACAGTATAGTACCTTTTCTGTAAATTCAATCGATTAATAGTTTATATATATTCTGACCACATGTAAAAGACATTTTAAAGTATATAATCAGAAATGCACTCATTTATATTTGGTTATATTTCTCACTTTATTTAGATAAAAAATGTAGAAATGTAAAATATAAAATAATTTTCAAAAACAAATGATTACAGGTCCAACATAAAAAATATTGCTAGACAAAATGCGTAATGGAAACATTTTCTCACAGTACTGTTATTCATGTTTCTGTCTGCAACACCATAATGGCATGTGATATTGAGCTCATATGCATATTTTGAAAAAAGTATTACCTTAAACAATGTTGTTTGTAACACCATGAAATAAACGATAGAGCATAATGTGAAACCACAGAGTCTTTATTTTGTCAATATGATAAATACCATCATATTGCACAGCACTAATGTGATATCAGATTTTTTTTGTCCATCTCCAGTCCCAGCATGGAGCATGTCTTTCAGCACAGGAGCAAAATTGCCACGGTTTCATTCTCCTACCATGAAACTGATCATATTTCTGTTCAATTCAAGTGTTATTTTCTTCTGTTTACCCAGCTGGACTGAGCAATAATAAAGTCATTGCTCACTGATCGCTGTTTTTTCTCCTCTGTATCTGGGGAGACTGGTGAAAGCCTCCTGAATTTAGCTCTGAGGAAAGGATTTAAAGGATTTCACAACTGTTGAGCGGAGCTCGGTTCACAGAGATTGAGATGAACCACCAGCAGGTCTCGCAGGTGAACTCAACGCTCCATCCAGAATAGCTAGAGAAAAGCCGCTCAGAGCAGTTGGTGTGTGGGTGTGAGGACGGGACGCGACAAACAGAGTAATCTCTTGTTTTTGTGGTCGCATGTTACTAAGAATCACTCCTGACTGCTCATTCAGATCAGAAAACTCAGACTGACCCTTAACACCGGAACTACCAGTATTCAATAACTACTATAATAGGGTATATGCACAGGGACTTTTAACTTACAATAACCCTTGTGTATTGAGACAAGTAGAGTGTGTACTCCGGGTGGTTTGTCAAACCTACTCACCTGCATGGAGCACACACTCACGCATCCTACAGTTATGTGACGCATTGTGTCTATGCTCTACTAAGATCTAATCTAATCTTGTTTTGAGCCTCAAACTTTATCAGGAAGGCTATTCCAGAGTTTAGGTGCCATATATGAGAAGGCTCAACCTCCTTTAGTGGACTTTGCTATTCTGGGTACTACCAGAAGCCCTGAGTTTTGAGATCTAAAAGAGCGGGTTGGATTTTAGTGAGACAGAATGTTGGTTAAATAAACAGGAGCTTGATTATTTACAGCCTAATAAGTAGGGGTGTCGAAAAGGTTAATCGAAATCGATCGAAATTTATGCTCAATTTCGATTATCGAATCAAAAAATAGAATCGTCGATGCTGCCACGCCCCCATGTCACGTCAGCTTGTCTTGCCAAGCGGGAAAAAAACCGGCTTGTTGAATTGCTTGTTAAACTGCAGACGCAGGAGACCCGTCGACAAAACTTAAACCTTCTCCTCTTTCAATGAAGTCGCCGGTGTGGAAGCATTTTGGATTTCCAGTGAGTTATGTTGACAACGTTCGTGTAGTCGACAAAAATAAACACAGTTTTGCAAGCTCTGCTATGTACGTATTACGTACGGTTCGTCCGATAGACAACACCGGCATCGCGATCCTCCGCCCGCCCCCGTTGCAAATCCGCTCGCGAAAAGTTCACACTCAGGCCCTGTTTACACTGTCTTTGTTTTTAAATGGCATTTTAGAACGACAACGATTTGACATCCACAGTAGCGTGTAGCATTTCTGAGCAGTCCTCCTTCCTCTCTACCTCTGAAAATGCACATCACGTGACCACACAGACACAGACGCACACACAGCCATGCGCTCGAGACAGCAGGTCCAGGCAGTCAGAGGACTGCTTCAATCTTTCACTCACTTGTACTTCGTCATTTTAGCGAACACCTCAGATACTGTTGGCTGGTTCCTGTTGGTTGTGCGTCTTTTTTACCGATGCCATTATAACGACACAGATCACTGCCTATTCACGAGTCCCGCAGAAAAAGTGATTGACAGGTGGTAATTATGTGTGTATCTTGCCTTTATTCATTTACTGTATGATTTGTTTATGGGTAAAACAAAGACCATGCAGGTCAGGTAGTTTAAACGGTAGGCTACAAATAATTATTTCGTTATTAATTAATTATTCATAATCGAATCGAATCGTGCCTTTAGAATCGAAAATGTAATCGAATCGAGGATTTGGAGGATCGTGACACCCTTACTAATAAGTAAGAAGCAATATTTCATAATCATAACAGAACTTAACAGGCAGCCAGTGTAAAGTGGATAAAATTGGAGTGATATGGTCATATTTGCTTGACTCTGGCAGCTGCAATTTGCATTAACTGAAGTGTATTAATAGAGGATGCTGGGCAACCAGCAAACAGAGCATTACAGTAATCCAGCCTAGAGGTCATAAAAGCTTGAACTAGCTTTTCTGCATCTGAGATAATGAAGTGAATGAATGAAGGCTGATCTTGTGACATGGGAGATAAGCTTTCAACAGATTAAAGTTAATTTGCTGTCCAATATAACATCCAGATCAGTAGAGATTTTACAGTATAGCTAATACTGACCATGTATCCCTCTAATTGCAAGTCCGCTTATTACTTTCATTTTCAGTTTCACAACAGGAGAGTTTCATCAACGCACGTTGTTTTTTGAAAGATATGTTTGTAAACAAATGGAAAGCACTTGTGAATTACAACATACAGAAACTGTTAATTAACAGGTATTTTTTAAAGTGTAGTATAGGGTTCAAAACATAATTTACTGTAAGTAATTATATCACTTTTCCATGTGGGTTAGGTTTTTTAATGAGTAAAGATCAAATAGGGAGGGCTCTGGCTTTGTGTGGACATGGCCTCAGTGTGTTGTTTGGTGTTTGCTAGAGTTTTCTAGCGGGCTCGGTTAGCTCTCATTGAAAGCAGGATGAGAGAGATAGAGATCAGCAGGGGGCTGATATTTGGCAGAAAAGCTCCGCCGGGTTGCAGGAGGTTCAGATGTTCTGCCTCTGTGGCCTGACTGAGATTCCGTCTGGTTTACAAACCTCACTAAGCCAGATTAAATGCATCCAATGTACTGTACTGTACTACACACACACACACACACACACACACCCACACACACATACTAAGCCTGATCTGGGACAGAATGTGTGTCACAGTCTGTGTGCCACGGTCAAACCCGACACATTTGTCAAGTTCACTTAGTAGTGACAGTAACTTTCTGCTTTTTTTGTCTTCAGGATATAGTCTAGATGTGATGAAGCTGTAGATACTCACATCATCATTATAGCATATTTTTTTGTACAACTGTTCAACAATAATTGATATTTTTACATTACTGTGAGGTTTAGGGTTTGGGTAGGGGTAAAGTACAGTTTAATGGGTAATTTAATAAATAATATGAATAATACTTGTAGGTTTTTTTAATGTTACTGCGATGTTGGGTTTAGGGTTGGGGTAGGGGAAGATGTTAATGAAATAGAATTAATGGATAATTTAATAAATAATAATAATAATTCTCATTAACTTCCGGCTGCAGGTGTATACCTTCTAGCAACAACAGTTATGATAGGCTTGATACCAAATTTGCTTGAGGTTTTGTTACGGTATACGGTATTATCACAATATTGACCTAAGCTGCAAAAAAAGATGACTTTTAGAACAGAATTGTGTTTAATTAGTAGATTTTAATTAAAGGACTGAAATTGACAATGGAGATTTATGCAGGTACTATATTAATATTAATAAAAATACAAGAGAATTGTATTAGTTATTAACTAACATATATATATGTATATATATGTATATATATGTATATATATATATATATATATATATATATATATATATATATATATATAATGAGCGTGTGAAAATGTTGAACTATAAAGCGATTCAAGTCTTGTAATTAAGATAAAGTCTTCCTCAAGCATTTGGCGCTGTGATGAACACTGCAAATTTAATGTGGATATTCTTAAAGCACTCTGATATCAATATTGTCAATGTTAATTATCACAGTATTTCTTTAGAATATTAAATATATTGGCATATGTCTACTTCATAGGGCTGAACGATTTAGGTCAATTTTTAATTGATTTATTTTTATTTTTTTACATATTGCGATTTGATTTCCAAATTATTTTTGTCAAAAGATTAGGCTCAATATGGTACTTTACACACTAAAAGAACACGCACAACACAACTGAATATATAATTATATATTAATTATATGTATGTATATACTGTATATATACATACAGTTTAATTCTTTTTTTTTTCTATGGAGAAAGTCTTATTTGTTTTATTTTTTTAAACCATTTTAAGGTCAATATTATTAGCCCCCTTAGGCAATATTTGTTTTAGACTGTCTACAGAACAAACCACTGTTATACAACGACTTGCCTAATTACACTAATTAACCTAGTTAAGCCTTAAAATGTGCCTTTAACCTGAATACTAGCATCCTGAAAATAATATCTAGTCAAATATTATGTGCTTTAAGTCTTTTTGCTATATCTATGCAGAATATTGTAAAAAATCTGTGGATTCATGCAGAATGATTTTGGGAGTATAGTAACTAAAAACTTGATATGTTAAAAAATTTTACATTTTTTACTTAATTTAATGTTTTTGATGCAAATCCAATTAGATCCGTTTATTTGGTAAACAAAGCTGCATTTAAGTAAACCATATGAATGTTTTCATATTAGTAATATTACTGAAATTAATTTAAAAACTGAATACATATAAATTTGCACACATTTACCGTGTAACTAAATAAACAGACTCAATGAGTGGCTAAATTGTGCAGATTTCTGAGCGTGCAGATTTCGTGTGGGCCTAGAAATGAGTTATTAAAACTATTATGTTTAGAAATATGTAAAAAAAAAACAATCAAAATTTAACAGGACGGATAATAATTCTGACTTCAACTTGGAGTCAGAAAGAGAATAAATGTTTATATATTTATATTGCATTCATATGGCTTTGTGATTAGCTGATTGCAACATTTCAAACCATGATTTTATTTAATGTAGGATTGGACTACTGCTTCATGATGAACTCACTCTGCTATATCCAGAAAATGGAGTGCATTGTCAGACAATGAGGCTTAAAGCTTCCTGGCTTTAATGATTTTAAGTGAGCACCTCATGCTGCGTCAGGAGGCCAGACCTGCCTTTAATTATGTGTTATGTTGTATCCACTATGCACAGACATGTCATGTCACTCCACTGCAATAATGGGATTAGAGACGGCCAGTGTCACTCAATGCGTCCGACTGTATTTTTAATTTGCATATTTTCCAAATATTCTCTGCGTTTTAAATGTAACTGCCACTTCCTGTGTGGTTTTACTTCTAGAAAAATCATCTGTTCTGCATTAAGGGCTATTTTCATGCTCTTAAATGAATGTGCTGACATGCTGAAACACATGGTTACATAACATGAACAGTAAATGTTCACTCGAAACATACCGCTTAACCACATCGCTTTAATTCATATGGAATAGTTGTGGAACTCTTGTCATTTGTTTGGAATGCTAAAGGAAATGCTTAACAGAATGTCCAGGCTGCACTTTTCTGTGATTATTTTAAATGACTGGTTTGTGTCCTAATATGATGCAGAAGTTTGTTAATTTTTGATGTTATTTGAAACTACTTTTGCTGTGCGCTTGCATGTAAATACAGTTCAAAAAAGCAATGAATAACTTCTAGGTGAATGCATTTTGGTGGCACGGTGGCTCAGTAATTAGCACTGTCTCCTGACAGCAAGCCAAGAAGGTCACTGGTTCGAGTTCCAGCTGGGCCAGTTGGCATTTCTGTGTCGAGTTTGCATGTTCTCCTCATGTTGGCGTTGGTTTCTTTTGGGATCTCCGGTTTCCCTAACAGTATAAACTCATGCACTATAAGTGAATAGGGTAAACAAAATTGGCAGTAGTGTATGAGTGTGTGTGTGTAAATGTGAGAGTGTGTATGGGTGTTTACCAGTGCTGGATTGCGGCCGGAAGGGCATCCGCTGAGTAAAACATATGCTGGAATAGTTAGTGGTTCATTCCGCTGTGGGGACCCCTGATAAATAAGGGGCTAAGCAGAAGGAAAATGAATGAATGAATGAATGCATTTAAAAAAAACACCACAAAATATTTACACGTGTGATATAATAATAAATGTGTAAATCATGCAATAGGCACATTGTAAAAAATGCTGGATTCCTTACAATCGATTTGTGTTGGGGGAAAATGAAGGAATCAGGGTAACTTATTCATTTTTAGTACAAATATAAGTGGATTAAACATAAACCAATTACGTTGTCACAAAAAATAAGTAATATTTTATAAATAACTAAGTATTTTCAAAACATTTATAGTATAGTAGTATAGTATAAGTATCTCTCCAACAAACTTGGAGAAACATGAGGGAAAAAGATTAAATGAATAAATGAATAAATAAAAAAATTATGATTGAATGAATGAATAAATAAATAAATGTTATGAATGAATAATAAATAAATAAATAAATAAAATGTTATGAATGAATGAATAAATAAATGAATGTCATGAATGAATAAATAAATGGATGGTATGAACGAATGAATAAATAAATACATGTTATGAATCAATAAATAAATGTCATGAATGAATGAATGAATATATGTTATTAATGAATCAATAAATAAATGTCATGAATGAATATATGTTATTAATGAATCAATAAATAAATGTTATGAGTGAATGAATAAATAAATAAATGTTATGAATGAATAAATACATTTTATAAATGAATAAATAAATAAATGTCATAAATGAATGAATATATAAATAAATGTTATGAATCAATGAATAAATAAATAAATGTTATAAATTAATAAATGTTAT